>NW_015622981.1:0-275954 GCF_000320785.1 Rhodotorula toruloides NP11 | reverse complement strand
ACGCACCGTTGACGGGGAGGTAAGCCTCGACGGTGTACATCGGCGTGCCCGGGCGCTGCTCCTCCGAGTAGACCATGCCGCGTGAGAAGAGGGGTCCGCAAATCGAGACAGCGAGGGATAGCGTCGAGCTGTAATCCGAAAGTAATGCGCTGAGCGAGAGAAGCAGCGCTGACGTCCGGGCAAGAGAAGCAGCAGCGAAAAGCGAGAGCCTCGCCCAAGTTAGCGTCGCATGAGTGTCCATTCCGTTCCATCTACACCCGGACGCCTTCGATGATCTGTCGCTCGCCCTCCTTCGTGATCGCCTCGACACCTCGGTCGCGTCCCTGCAAACCCTGGAGCAGCCTCTTCCCCGCACTGCTCTTGAGCAACTCGTTCGCCTTGAACGACGAACGAACGAGCGGACCGCTTGCCCAGTACAGGAAGCCGAGGTCTTCGGCTTGTTTCGCCCAGAAGTCGAACTTCTCGGGCGTGATGTAGGACGAGACCTTCATGTGTCGCTTGGTCGGACGCATGTATTGGCCGAAGGTGACGACGTCGACGTTGTTGTCGCGCAGGTCTGACAATCAATCAGGTCAGCGAGGGAACCCCTAGGAGGAAGCGGGACGACGACGCACCCTTGAGCGTCTGCATGATCTCCTCGTCCGTCTCGCCAACGCCGAGCATCAAGCTAGTCTTGGTGATCAACCCTTCCTTCGCCTCCTTCGCCAGCCGCAACACCTCGAGACTCTGACGGTACTTGGCGCGCGGATCACGAACGAACGGTGTCCGCGACTCGACCGTCTCCATGTTGTGCGCGAAGACGTCCAGGCCCGATTGTGCGACGAGGCTGATCGCTTCGGCGTTGCCGGCAAAGTCGGGGGTGAGAGCTTCGATGAGGATGTGCGGCGCTCTGCGAGTGAAGCGGGTGAGCTGACTAGCCCGAATATTATAGCGCAGAAACACAACCCACTTCGCCTTCGTTCGTCGAACAGTCTCGGCGATGTGTGCGGCACCACCGTCCAGGAGGTCTGAAATCGTCGCAAGCTGTCAGCTGACGAGCCGAAACTGCAGAGGAAAGTGAAGACGCACCATCGCGGTCAACCGAGGTCATCACGATGTAGCCGACTCCCCAACGCGAGATCGCTTCCGCTGTGTTCTCCGGCTCGTGTACGTCGAGAGGCGGTGGTGCTCGCGACGTCTTGATAGCGCAGAACCGGCATCCACGGGTGCAGGTGTCGCCCATGAGCTGATAGCGGAGGAGGAAACGAGGTCAGCAGCCGTCGACAGCTCGACCAAGCGTCCCTTGAAAGAATCGGAGCGCACCATGATCGTCGCCGTCGCATCTCCCTTGTCGCCACCCCAGCACTGGCCGATATTGGGACACCGCGCCTCCTCGCAGACCGTGTGGAGCTTCAGTCCTCGTAAGTCCTGCTTGATCTTGTTGAAGCTCGCCGAAGTCGGGATCTCTGTCTTCAGGTAGTCTGGCAGGCGAGGTCTGCGGGCGCACAACAAACCTGATCAGCTCTATCTCCCTCCTCGAATCAAAGGAGATGAGAAAGCGACGGACGTCTTGTTCTTGGCGAAGCTGACCCTCCCCCGCGCCGAAGCGGGTGCAGGCTCAGTCGTGAGGAAGTCATCTATCTGTGCAGTGTCCTGGCGGAGCTTCTCGAGGCGTGGCCGGTGCGGTGTAGCCGAAGTTGAGGGCTGGGGCGAGACGGCAGTGGCGAGCGTGCGGACGGACGCAGCGACGGTGCGGCGCTGTGCTCGGGTCCAAGGTCAGCACAGCAGCTGGGTACGCCTTTCCCGCGCAACTCACGGGCAGCATGGTGGTTGTGGGCGGAGGGAGAGGTCGCTCACCCAGCGGCGGGACTTAGCCAAATCGCGGCTTGCCTTTTGACTTCGCTTGCAACCTTGCCATTTGCTTGCCAGGACTCGCGCGAGACGTGTCGAGATGTGTCTGAAGAGAGTAACGAAGCTTGCATCGCGGCTTGCGGAGCGAAGAGACGAGCGAGAGAGACGAGAGAAGTCCATCCTGCTCGCGGACGACGTTGGCACACGGCGTCATACTGCCTCTTCTGCTGCGCACACCCGCTCAGTGTCCTCCTGCCGCCTCAGCCACCCACGCACACTGCCTGCAGCGGCCGAACCGTCGACGATGTTGAACTTGATCGCCTCGTTCCCGACCGCAAGGAAGATACCAGGCTTCTGCTGGTCTCCCTCGCCGTCCTCATCCGTCGCTGACCGACGAAACGATCCTTGTAGAGTCATGCGAGCGAAGAGCTCGAGGACGTTGGGCGGCCTGTCGCGCGGGAGGAGGTATGGCCTGAGAAGGTCTATCGATGCGAGAGTCAGCTGTCAACTCCGCGTCGCCGGATACTCGCAGCTCAACTCACCGAGGATGAAGGGCTTGCGAGAATGACCGATGGGCGTGGACAGGAAGACCTTGTTCTGCGGCAGCGTAGGGAGGTCGACCTTCGTGCCGAGCGGTACGTAGTAGCCAAGGAGCACGCCTGGAGGTAGCGGCGTCAGCTAAGAGGTCTCGCTAGTGGGAGCAAAACGCACCTTCGTAGCAGCGACGGTGCTTGGCGTCGAGTGGCCACACTGGCTCTCCCGTCTCGGAGGCGATCTTGATCCAGTACCACTCCGCCGACTGCTGGATCCGCCACGCCGGGAAGAGCTTGTCCTTGAGCAGTCGTCGGAACTGCGCATAGATGGTCAGCGGCGCATATGTGCGAGAACTGCGGAAGACGCACCTTGACTCGGTTCGTCAGCCAGAAGGCGACGAGAGTTGGCGAATCGCCTAGCATAGTCGGCAGGTCGAGCTTCCATAGGTCATAAGGATCGAAGGTGTCATAGCTAGAAGAGCGCGTAGCCGAAGCGTTGGGCCAGGGCGGACTGTCAGCCAGAGCAACAGCATCAGCAAGCGAAGAGCAGGTAGCGGAAGATGCAAGGACGGACTCGACGATGAGGACGTCCCAGCCGCCCTTTTCACCGCCAAGCGAAGCAATGCTCGGGGCTGAAGCGGGCCAGGTGGCCAGCTGGGAGAGGAGGAAACCGCTCGAGGGCGGGAGGATGACGGTCGCCTTCGATGTTGGCGTGGCTTCGCTGGCATCCACCTCAATGTCGAGACTGATGCAGCTCGAGCCATCGTTCCGGACGATGCGATGAAACAGCGCAGCGGCTGAGACCGTAGAACGCGATTCGCTGAGGAGAAGCGGTTCTGGTGGTTCGTCCAAAGCTGGCGCGAACCGCTCGCCCAGCCCAACCAAGTCGAGCTCCTCCTTCACATCCTCGTCCTCCTTCTCGCGCCACTCGTACCGCCCTTTCGACTCGCCCATCCAAGCATCCTCGCCTTTCCCCATCCAACCTGCACGAACAGCCTCAACCGCCGTCCCAAGCTCCGCTTCGATCGCTGCATGGTGCTCGTCGCTCTCCTTGTCCGTCGATGATCGCGTCGCCTCCTTCTCGCGGTGTCGAATCCAGTCGAGCGGCGAGGCGGTCTCGTCGGGTCGAGCGAGGCGTCGACGCTTCCTCCTCGACTGGCCGGCCGGCTGGTCTGCGTCTGCGGCACTGGTCGATGTCCCGTACGGTCTGGACGGCGACGGATCGAACAAGAGAGTGTACTCGGGCGGGAAAACGTCGGCGAGGGAGAGAGGTGCTGAGATGAGGTCGTGGGAGGCGAGGGAGAGCTGGCCGGTGCGCGGGTCGAAGGCGGGCACTTCAGCGGTGTGAAGGATGCTGCCTGGCATACTTGCAGGCCACATCAGTCGAGTCGAGCGAGGTGTACCAGTTTCAACCCTCACCCTCACTCTCATCAATCAACCACAACCTCGAATCGCTCTCAACCGCTTCGTGGGGCTAGCTGTACTACTCAAGCTGCTTCTAGACTATTTAGGACTGGGCTGCAAAGTGTACTACCCCGCGACACCGCCTCTCACCGCGACAGACCGCTTGTTTGTCCTCGACGATGGAGTCTCTCGGGCTGGGTCTACCGGGCGGCTTGACGCCTGGCAATACGCGTCAGGCATCTCACTCGGAATACGTGCGTCCTGTCGTGCACTTGTCTGCGCTATGTAGGGTCTGCTGACCGACGTCTGCCTGCAGATTCGAGCCATCTCAGCTGCCGACACTCCGCTTCGCGAGTCGACCCTGTCCACCAACAACGGGGCAGGTGCCTCCTCAACGTCCAATGGCAGGGACACGCTCGTGAAGACAGCCGGCGAGGATGCGCTCCAGACTCCTGCGAAACGGAGGCGCTCGATCCGGAAACGTACGCCGAAGCAAGTCCAGGCGGTCTTGAGCGAGCGCAAGAAGCGGTTCAGCATGGGCATACCGAGGAAAGAGATGACGCCGGGACAACTGCTGCGAGCGCTATCCCGAAGTGCGCCGCGCGATCTTACTCCTCGTTTGCGCTCCTCACCTTCGTATGCGCAGTGTCCGATCTTCCGCCTGCGACACCGAGCGAGGCAGATACGACATCACCAGCGCGAACACCCGACACTGCGATCGGCTCATCAGGTCTTCGTCGCGGCTCCTACATTCCTCGCCATTCTTCCCTGGCGCCAGTACTCGAGCACTCTTCTCCCGCTTCTCTCCATACACAGTCCCTTAACGAACACCCTGCGGATTCTGCAGACCTTCCAGCCGACACCTCCTTCTCGTCCGCCGCCAGCTCGACCACATCGTCCGCCGAAGTCGCCGAAACCCTCCTCAGCGCGCAACGCCTGTCGCGGTCGTTCTCGCAGCTCCGCCGATCCATCAGCATTGGCTCGCCGGCTGGTTCCGATAGGTCAATGTCGAGGCGCGATAGCATGGCTTCGGTCGCTTCGGTTGAGCAGGCGAGACGAGCGAGCGTGCAGCCGGAGGACCTGACTCAGTTTCTCGTCCGAAGGCGTCAGTTGCCAGTCGAGGGTCACGACGAAGCGAAGCGTGACGAGGACCACGTCGGTTCGGGCTCGCTTAGGGAGAGTATCGGTAGGACCGGTCGCTTCAGCATGGGCAGCGAGCTTGAAGGGTGCATTCGATTTCTCGCATCCGCTCTGGCGCGTACTGACTGGCAGCTCGTTTCAGGGACCTTTCTTTTGCGGCTTCGGCAGCAGATGTCGAGACCGCTTCCCACCCTCGCCTCTCCCTCGCCTCTGGCTTCGGCGATATCTCCTCTGCTCGCCTTTCACTTGCGACGACCACATACGAGGAGGATGACGACGTCGATTCCGGCACAAAGGCCGACCTGTCGCGCGTTGAGAAGGAGGACAGCAACGAGTTTGCCGGCCGGTTCGCCGACGAGGACGATCCGTTGGCCGGGCAGGAGTTTGGCGGAGGCTTTGACGACTACGACGAAACGAGTGTGGAGCGGAAGGAACTGTTGAACCTTGAAGGCGAAGGCGGTGTTGAGGCGGCGAAAGATCTGGCAGACCGCATCCCGTGGGACCTGAAGGGCAAGGGTCGAGCCGTCGAGGAGGACGATGCGGAGCCAGGCGACGGTCTCGGTGGGGATGGGGCTGAGAACGACGACGTGGTGGATGAGTGGTTCGGTGCGCAGGATGCTGGCCGCTTCGAGTGAGTCCAGCGTTCCGACTTTCCGCCCGAGTCGCCTCTAACCTCCAATTCCACAGCTCTGAGCAGCCAGTCGGCCTTCCTACTCCGCCCCCCTTCTCCCCTCGCGCGACGAACCGCAAGCGGCCAGCGCCTGCTGCAGGATCTCCAAAGCGAAAGAAGCAGAAGCGCCAACGGTTAGTATCCTCTCCGCTCTTCGTTTTACGCCTCGGCTGATACCATTCTCCTTCTTAGGTACACCCGCAGCGGCGAAGAAGTGCCCGATTTGCCCAAGTCTCGCCAAAAGGCGCTTTTCCAGCACTTCCTTGGGCCTGGCATCAAGCTGGACGAAGCGGCTGTCGAAGCGTTGCTCGACGCGTGCGCGCGATCTGCTTCATTCCAGGTCCGCTTGATACTGACGCTCGGCCGTAACTGACAGGTCGCAGGATTTCTTCGCCGCCTTGATGGACGACGCAACGGCTTCGGCGAAGCGTTCCGGTCGGAAGGCGGCTCTAAAGGATGCCGACCTTGTCGAAGCAATGCACTGGTGCGCCCCGTCCGTCGCTCACCCACTATCACTTAGCTCACTGGCCTGCCCCCGCTCAACAGCCAGCGCTTGCTCAGTACAAAGACGCCTCTCCCGTCACTCGCTCGCGATCTCGGCATCGACCGGGAGCTACTTGCCGTCCTTGAAGGTGTCGGCATCAGCGAACGCAAGCAAAGCACCCGGCGGAAGAAGCGCAAGGGTGAGGAGACGAGCGAAGAGGAGGACGAGTAGCCGTTTCTGTGCAAGCCCTGAGCGTATGCTCTCGATCCCGTAAGCCAGAGACTGTCATTCCGGCGCGCGATGTCGTGAGACGAGTCTTGCAGTAGAGACAGAAGCTGGGGCTCGCCCAGCCCGATAACAGAATCCGTTACTCCTCGTTGTGGTACGCCGACCTGCGATAGATGCCGAGTCGCCTCCGTGCATCCGACAGGTTCTTTTCGAGCGTGACGATCTCGACCTGGACCTCCATCTCGCGGAGCTTAAACTCGTGCGCGCTCATCGCGTCCGGGTCGAAGTCGTCCTGCCGCTTCATCTGCTCCTCCGTGATCGCCTTGACCTGCCGAACGAGCGCCTTGCAAGCGTCCGTCACAGCCTTGGCCGCCAATTCGAGGTTCTCCTGCGTGCGCGACATGAGCTCGCTCTTGACGCGCGACGCCTGGACGAGCTGGGCGGTGGCCGAAGCGACCTCGTTCGAAGCGACAATGAGCTGCTCGAGCGTCTTCGTCCCGCTGATGACGCCGTCTGCCGTCTCGATGAGGAAGGACGTTGCGCGCGCGACGGCCTTGGCGGCAGAGATGAGGCCCTCAGTCCAACGGTGGTTGCGCTTGTAGAAGGCGGTCGGCGTGCTCGAACCCTTGCCTTGCGCGACGATCTCCTGCTGCGAGTCCGTCGCAGCCTTGATGAGACGGCCGATGGCGTTCGTGATGGCGAGCGCGCTGGCGAGGATGGCGTCGTGGACCTGCAGGTCGGTGGCCGAGAAGCGCGAGTCCTTCGGGCGGGCCATGATGGCCTGAAGGCGCTGCGTCGCCGCCTCGATCGCCTTGGCGGCAGCTTGCATCTCCGACTCGACGAGGTCGCCCAAATCGCCGTTCGTCTTGGCGAGACCGGCGCCCGCCTTGGGCCTGAGACCCTCGACGAGCGAAGCAAGTTTCTGGAGAGCGCTCCGAACCTCCATGTTGTTCCGGATGACGACCTCCTGGCGGGCGTCGGGTTGCGCACCCTGCAGGCGATAGGACTGGACGGCGTTGAAGAACTTGAGAGCGGCGTCGCCGGGAAGCTTGCCGGTCTTGACGAGGTTAGCGATGGCCGAGTCGTCGGGCGCGAGGCGAGAGAGACCCTTCGTGTTGGTGAGGACCTCGGACAGCGCCTGAGCAAAGTTGTTGGCGGTCTTGATGACCTCGACGTGCTCGCCGCCCTTGTCGCGCGAGAGGAAGAGGTTGAAGACCATAGCGAACTCGGTCGCGCTCGTCGTCGCTTTTTCGATCATCGAAAGCGTGTACTCCGGCGTCGAATTCTGGTTGCCGTCGTGCATAGGTGACTCGAGCTCGTACAGCGCGTCGTCGACCTTGTGAGCGCAAGCCTGCAAGATCGAGTCGATAATGTCGTTGAACTTCTTCTCCTGGTCGAGGACGAGCGTGTCGATCTGGGCGTTCATCGCTTCGTCCGAGACGCCCTGCGAGACCTGCATTTCGGACAGCTGGCGGATTGTGTCGTCCATGCCCTCCTGCATGATGGCGAGCTCGGCATCCTTCTCCTCCCGGACGCGATCGGCCTCGCCGCGCTGCTCGTCGAGCTTGGAGAGAAGCTCGTCGATGCGGTCTTGTTTGTTCTGCGGGCGCGAGACAGGGTAGTCAGTGACAGTCAACAGGCGAGAGGGTCAAAGGCAACGCACTCGCAGGGACATTTCGAGCTCGTCGATCTGGCGGTTGAACTTGGCCATGACGGTCGATACCTCGGAGCCCTTACTCCTCGAGGCATCCTCGAAGCGCTCCTCCGCAAACCGCAAGTCGCGCTTGAGCCGCTCGACTTCCTCCTTCTGGCTACCCTTCATCCGGTCGAGGTCGTAGCGGGCGCGGTCTCGCTCGCGGATCATGTCGGCGAGCTCGAGGTTCTTGGCCTTGACGTCGCGCTCCATGCGCTCCATCTTGTCGATCGCCTCCTGCGCCGAGTTGGCCTTGAGCTGCATCTGCTTGTACTTGCCGAGCATCTCGAGGTGCTCGTTGCGGAGCTGCGAGTACAGCTTGGCGAGCGCCTCGTACTTGTTCCGCCAGAGGTTAACCTGATCCTGCAGCTGTTGGAGCATCTGGTCCTTCGACATGAGCTGCTGCTGGATCGTCGCGTTGACGTTCGCGAGCTCCCCCTCGAGTGCTTTGACGCGCTGCGAGACGGCATAGACGTCAGTAGGCGACACCAAGCGAAGGTGCATGCGCGACGCACCGCATCGTACCGCTCGAGCATCATCTGGTCGCGCTCCCACTGTCCTCGCAAGCCGAGGATCTCCCTCTCGAGTTCCGCAATCCGCCCCTGGTTCATGCCCATCATCTGCTGCTCCCTCAACTGCCGCTCAAGCGCCTCCTGTGCCTCCCTCTCGCGCTGAGCCTGCAACCTCTGCTGCTCCGCAAACTCGCGCTCTTGTCGCTCCTGCTCCTCCTTGACGCGACGAGCCTCAGCCTCGCGCTGCGCAACGAGCGCAGCTTGTTTCCGCTCGTATTCCTCGAGTGCGCGTCGCTGGTCCTCAATGTCGATACCTGCGGAAGGTGGCGCAGGTGGAGGCGATGGCTGCTTCTGAGGTGGAGGGCGGCGAGGGAGGTCGGGCGTGTCGTCCGAGTCAATGAGCGAGGGCGGGTCTTGCGGGAGTTTCGGAACGTTGATTAGACCGGTGAGGTACTTGAGGTTTGAGCACTCGTAGTAGAACTTGCGGAGCGCAAAGTGCTGGTGGTCGTAGCGCTCTTTGAGCGGTTCGAGGGCGTCCATCGAGTCGGTTCGGCGGTACATCGCGCGCAGCATGCTGATGATGAAGCGGTAGATACCGTACGATTCCTTGACCTGCGGAACGAGCGCAGAGATGCGGCACTCGTTGTTCGCCGAGCCTCGGAAGTGCGCGAAGATGAGCTTTTGGAACGAGTCGATGTCGTCCTGGAGGTCCATCAGGTCCATGATCGTCTCAAAGCTGCGCGAGAAACTGTCAGCGCAAGTTCGGCTGGTCCAACGGTTTTATGATCGCACCCTTCGTTGGGGTCATCGATTCCGCGCAGCGCGATGTACTCTTCATACTCGAAGAGACCGTTAAAAGCGGTGTGGTGGCGGTGGAACTTGAGCTTGGCGAGGATGAGCTTGACATAGGCGCGGATGAGCGAGCCATAGCCTGCGCGAAGCAAGGTCAGCCAAGGTTCGCTCTGTGATGCGAGAAGCGAACTGACCGCGAGACCCGTCGGTACCGACTGTCCGTGCGCACGTTTCAAGCCAGGACGTCTGAGCCTGCGCCTCCTTGAGAGTCTGTGGGTGGACCGGACCGACCGATCAGTCTACTTCGCCCGAGGAAAAGCAAAACCAAGCAAGATTCAGCCAACTCACGACGGGGTGACCCTCTTGCAGAATCTTGTGAATCGTGATGAGTGCCTTGAACGCCTGAACCTCGTCGGAAAGGATGGGCTGGACGCGGAGAGCAGCCCAGATTGAGGCGGACGAGCGGTAATCCCAGGTGTAGACGATGGCCTCTGCGAGATCGAATGCGCAAGTCAGCAAGCGGTTCTCAAGAAGGTGGAAGCGCCGTGAGCGGCTCCGGCTGGCCGCTCGCGAGGCAACCTATCTACGAGCCCCGTTTGTGGCCCCACCGCCTTCAACGAAGAGCAAGCGGAACCGGCACTCACTCCTGACATGCTTCTGCTTCGGCGCCGTCTCATCCGGGTTCGTCGCCTTCTTCATCGCCAGCTGAAGCTCCTGCTCTGCCCTGTCCTTGTCGACCGGCCGAGTCGGGTTGTGCGGGACCTGCGACGGCCGCGCGTCGAAGTCGTCCCGCTCGCGGTCGACATAGTCTGATGTCGCTGAGCGGTTGCGTGAGCCGAACCTGTGGACGGACAAGCGGGTGTGAGGAGGAGAGACAGGCGGTCAGCGTGGGGAGGGCGAGGTCGGTGCATGCGGGCCGAGAGAGGCGAAGACGACTTGCATTGCGGGCGAGTAGCCTTGCTAGGCTGTTGTCTGCGCAATATAACGCTGTCAGCGTGCTCCCACGCCCTACGAGCGAGAGTACGCACCTTCGAGGCAGATCGGAAGTGACGAGGCCGATGTGGGACGAGCGAGCGGGTGAGACGGGCGGGAAGGAAGCTGTGTGCGTCTGTCGCAAGCAGTGGCACCGTCTCGCAGCCTCTGCGCAGCCCAGCAACCGTACGCGAGCGAGATGGAGTGGACAGACCTTCGCCGAACACTCGCTGCGCACCTTGTCCTCCTCGATGTCACTGCTACCCGCTCGGGATGGCTTATTGAGGCTGACATAGCGTGCTCGAGATTGTACCTGTCATGTTCAACCTGCGCAAGCCCGCCGCACCGCCTGCTCGTCGTCTCAAGTCCTCCTGCCCTCGTCTCGACACAGTCTGCTCGCCCACTCGCTACCGGCTACTCGTACAAGTCCGCTGTTGACGGAGCTCGGCGTTTTGACGAGCCAGAGTGACATCCTGACTGAAGAACCGCGGCGACAAACAGCCGCTCAACCTCGCGGATTCCTCCGGCCGCCCTCCCTGGCGTTCGCCTCTCGTTCCGTCCCTCGGCAGCGAAGTACTACACGATATCGTCCTCATCCGCTTTGCAGGGCGGCCAAGAGCCTGATGAGTCGAGCGTCGTACCGCGCTCGCGACGACATTGTCCCTCCCAGCTTCTATCGACCTGCCTCGCTTGCTTCCCTCGACTGTCCCCAGGCTTGCGACCATTCGCTTCCTCGACAGTATGCTCCTCACGGAGCTCGGTACTGGTATCTGACACTGCTAACTATTTCCCTGTGTTGCTGTACGCTGGATCACCTGCCTTGCTTTAGAACAACCCGTCGGCTGTCTGCTCGCTCTGCCTGGACGCCTGCGCCCCTCTCACAGTCCCTTGTGATTCCAACAAGCTCACACTGGCATGTGACTTCCCGGCGGATTTACCTGTAGCGTCTCTGACGGGTTTGTCACGGCGAGTATTTTACCCTTCCCCCGCCTGCAAGGCTTGTTCTTCCTGCGATCTGTAACTCTGTAAAGGCGATCCTTACTTGCACAACCCTGCACAGCGACCGCGAGAGATGCAAAGCTTTTCCCTTCCAGTCATCTGATCAGATAACTCTCTCTCGCTCCATCTCCCACGTCCACACCGCCAGACAGCGCCAAGACCGACTCCATCAGCATCTGCGACGCCCACTCGACACCCTCGATGCCTCCTCGCCTCGCCGTGCCGCCTGCGCCAGCACTCGCAGCGGGCCCGTCGGTACCCGTCCTCGCACCCTCTCGCAGCGAGCCGAAACCGCTGATCAAGGCCTCAAAGGTGCGTACAACTTGCTTGCATTGGGTCAGCTACGGCCTCGCCTGCCATCGAACCGCTCACGAAGCCGTGATCGCTTGCTGCGCTTGTTGACGGCGGGCGAGGACGGATGGGACCTTGCAACGGTATCGGCTGCTCTGATCGGGCGCTGGAAATCGTCATGCGCTCAGTAGACCCTGCTGCACCGCTGTGACCGCCCGCCAGCATCGCCGGTCGACGTCAAAGGCTTCATCGGCGCTGCTTTCGAAATCCAGCTCCCCGGCCCTCTCGCTCAGCAGAAACTGACCCTGGCGCTGCCGCCTCTGACTCGCAGGAATGGGTCGTACCACCTCGACCAAAGCCGGGACGCAAGAGCGCCAAAGTCGACGCGGACACACCGGTGCGTTTCCGCCTCTTTCCTCATATCGCCGCTCTCTCGCTCACACTCTCTCATGCGCAGAAGAAGACGGGCAAGAACTCTCAGAAGGCTTTCCGCGAGCGCCGACAGGAGTACGTGACTGAGCTCGAGGAGAAAGTGCGCCGACTCGAGGCGGGCGAGGGCGAAAAGTGCGTCTTTTACCAGCAACAGGCGCAGAAGGCCAAGGTCGAGTCGCAGCAGTTGTGGGAGCAGAACGTCGCGCTCAAGAGGGAGATCGAGGCGTTGAAGCTCGAGCTGGCCAAGGTCGGAGGAGGATCGGGCGGACGAGCCGGAGGAAAGGCTGGCGAGAAAGGCAAGGCTCGAGCTGTGCCCGACGACTTTGTCGACACTGCGACGACGACGAAGCGCCCGAGGCGGAGTGCGGCCATCCGAGCCAAGGCGGTCGTCGCGTCGGCCACCTCATCGTCTCCGCCAGAACCCGCTGCTGTGGGCACGCACTCCCCCGTCTCCGCCGCCTCACCAGACGGAGCAAGCACGTCACACTGCCCCCACGCTGTGGTCTCCCTCTCGCCGTCCAACGGTGGGCTGCCCGTACCCCCCTTTGCCGCGCCTACCCAGCATCAGCGCTGCACCTTCTGCTCGGGCGACGCAAACTGCTTCTGTGCCGAGGTCGGTTACGAGGTTGCGCCTTCGTCAGCGACGGCAGCGATGCAAATCGTCGAGATGGCCGCCGCGGCTTCGCCGAACATTGTCAAGGAGGAGCACGTCGACTCGGCTTTCAACGACGTCGGCTACGAGCCTGCCGTCCCGCTGAGACTGAGGCGGTCGCAGAACAAGCCGTTGACCACGGTGTGGGCAATCGAGTCGTCTAGCAGCCGTTCGACTTCCGTCGTTGCAACCCCTTCCGCCACCAAGGTCGTCTGCAGCGGCGATCCTGCCAACTGCCCTGCCTGCTCCGACGATCCGTGCGTATCTTCTGCCTCGCTTGTTCCCTTCTCGGAAGCGCTGAGAAGTGGTCACCCGCAGGTTCGGCAAGGCCTTCTGCAACGCCCTCTCATCCACCGTCTGCTCGACCCAACCCTGCGCCAACTGCCCATCGCACGCAACGCGGCGCAAGATTCCGACACCTCCGCCCGAGTCGGTCGATGATGAAGCAGCCATCTTCGAGTCCTTCACCGACTTGCCTTGCTGCAAAGACCCGGCGCTCTGCGGGTCCTTGACGTGCAAGCCTGAGGACGAGTCGCACCACTCGACGCCCGCCTCAACGGCGTCTCGCGAAAGGAACGTCGACACCGTGCCTTGCAACGAGGCGTGGACGCAGCTCAAGCAGCACCCCAACATCGGCTTTGCAGGTGCGTTGGCCCCCCGTCGGGCCCTCCATCTTCCGCTAAGATGTCTCGCCCGCAGACCTGCAAATGCTCGCCGACGTCGTCGCGAAGCGGACGTACTGCGATGGACCAGTGGCCTCGACTCCGCCCCCTCCGCCAGGCGTCACCTCCGAGACGTTCCCCGCCTCTTCGAGCCATCGTCCGATGCTCGTCCCGCAGTCGGCACTCCAGTGCTCGGTCGATGCGGGTACTCGCAGGCGGTTGACCGTCGAGCGCGGCGCGGTCAACGAAGCGCTCAGCATCCTGGACAAGGCTGCCGGGCGCGGCGGACCATTGAAGCGCTAGAACTGCATGCCAGCTTCCGTTGTAGATCTCCTGTAACCTCGCACATGTCAGGAGAAACGATGAACTGCAGTTGCGAGTTGCGAGTTGCGGCGGGTAGCATGCGAAGGAAGCGAGGGGTATCTAATGCTGGTGAGAGATGCTGAGTTGCGTAAGAGATGCTCATACCGGTCTCCATGCGACCGTCTCGGATGCCGCGGCGCCTTCCGTCTTGTCCTCGTCCTGCTCCCAAGATATCCGTCCCGAGTCTGCCTTCTCCGCCTTGCGCCAGAACGCCTCGAGCGCCCGCAAATGTCGTGGTGGCGCCTCGGGCACCATTTTCTTGAGCATCCTCCGGACGCGCAACAGATTGTCGAAGTTGCGCTCCCTCAGCTCGTCGAGCTCGAACGCCGTGAGCTTCGGTCCGTTCGCCTTCGGGCCGCCCTCGACGCCGGGTAGGCCGAGCCGCTCGCTCAGATTCGTCTTCCACCGGATCCAGCTCCGTGTCCGCTCAAGGATCTTGCACAGAACCGTGTCTGGCACCATACCCTTGTCGAGCGAGTCGCGGACGAGGTCTTGTGCGGCGAGGTAGCGATGGTTGACGGAGAGGACGCGGTAAAGGATGGTGACGAAGACTGAATCGAGGAGAGGGTCGTACGGCGTAAGGATGGCGGCAGGGAAGGAGGAAAGGGAGGCTGAGGTCGTCAGGCGCAGCGACTGGGTGCGGAGCTGCGAGGTTGGCGACTTGGCTCGCACATGTCGCCTGATCTCCTCGAATACGCGCTCGACGCCCTCGATGTCGCGCTGGAGAGCAAAGCTCATAGCGAGCGCGGCAAAGAGGTTGCGGTCGGGCTCGAGACCGCTTCCCCTGAACTCGGCGTAGGCTGCTACGGCCTCCTCGTACTTGTTCAGCCTCGATAAGCCGTTGATGAGGACCGTATAGAAGGCCGTATGTGGCTCGACGTCAAGTTCGTCGATGGCGTAGCGCATCGCAAGCGAGGCGCCGGTAGCGTCGCCGACTCGAAGGTACGCCCGCATGAGGATTGCCACATGGTGGAACGTCGGGCGCATGCCGAGATCGAGCACTTGCGTCTGAAGGTACTCCCACTTCGCGTCGATATATCGGAGGAGGTAGTCGTTGCTCATGACGTGCTGGGCGGCTTCGCGGGTCAGGCGGGCGTGATCTTGCGTCAGAGACTGGCGGAGGCGGGAGACGGGAGATTTGGGGTCCTCTTCCGCCTGCTGCGTCAGAAGCGCAGCTTCGGGCGGGATGTAGCTTGGCTGCGGCGTGGGCGGCGGCTTGTTGGGTCGTGGGCGAGGGAAGGGCTGCTCGGTCGTCGGTGCGGGCGGTTCGAGTGTTGGCAGCGGGAACTGGTGCTCGACTGGTCGGTTGGCAGATCTCGGGGTAGTCTGCTCGGCGCGGTCGCGCTTCCAGGCCGCCTTGAGCAGAGCGGTAACGTGCGACATCCTCGGACGTGCCCTGCCCTTCGTAAGGTCTTTGACGTTGAGGAGAACTTCGGCTGGGACGTGGACGTGGCTGTTCGCCTCAAGCGTGAGGTAGTGCGTCAGGGCCAAGGTCATACCCTCCGTCACCCGCGGCGCCGACTTGTACGCCGTAGCGAACTGACGGAAAAGCTTGTTCGTCCCGTCGACGCCGTAATGGGTGAGGGAGCCCTGGAAGAGGACCTCGAAGACGGCCGTCGAGGGCGAAAGCGCTGGGAAGGCGATGCCTCCGAACGTAGCGGCACCCTCTGGCAGTCCCCACACAAACTGCTCGGCGCCCGCGATATCGCCATTCGTCAACATGATGCGCATGATTGCTGCAGCGACGCGGTCGTTGAAGGTGATCTTCTGTTCCTCGGCGTTGACGATAAGCCACTCGGCGAGGTCTGGTCGTTGCTGGCGCAGGAGGAGGCTGACGAGCGCGACGACGGTCGAAGAGTCGGGCGTAGGTCGGAAGTATGGAGACGAAGGGGGAGGCGGAGGAAGGGCGGGGACGGCGATGGCGCGAATCGACCTGACGAGCTCGT
Source organism: Rhodotorula toruloides NP11 (assembly GCF_000320785.1). Lineage (NCBI taxonomy): Eukaryota > Fungi > Basidiomycota > Microbotryomycetes > Sporidiobolales > Sporidiobolaceae > Rhodotorula > Rhodotorula toruloides. Next base: position 260,351 of record NW_015622981.1, on the reverse strand, counting down.
AAGCGTAGCCGCGGAAGTCGTAGAAGTCGAGCAGCGAGAGCGCATCTCGCAAGGCTCCGCGTGACGCGCGCACGGAGAGCATGCGATTCAGGACGCGTCCGTCCTGCCTGAGCGCCCGTCCCTGCCGCAGCAAATCCTCGCCGCCCTCACTGAGCATTTTCTCCTCCATGATCTTGTTCCCGCCATAATGCGACATCCCTTCCAGCAGCATCAAGCACGTCTTGAACGACGTCCCGAACCCACGCGCCACCTTCTCGCCCAACAGCTTCTGTGCCGCCGAAAGTTCCGAGTTGAGGAGATGAGCGGCAGCGACGGTGTCGTAGATTACGCCGTTCGGGTCGAAGTCGCGCTCGCAGTAGAGTCGATACGTCTCGATGACGTCGACGTAGCGCTGTCGTCCGTATAATGCGGTCATGCGCAGGGTGAGGAGGTCGGGCGTGACGAGTGAGAAATGGGCGGCGGCGTCGGAAAAGGCGGCTGCCGAGCTCCAGCGCTGCGACTGATTGAGGTACTTGAGTGCACGAGTGTAGATAGGGGCGAAAGAGTCGTCGAAGTCGGCAGGGCGGCCGTCGCGATTGAGTATGCGAGCAGCGGTCGCGTTGACGAGGTGTAGGGCTTCGTAGTCGAGCGCGCACTCGACGGCGCGCTTGACGAGACGCCCAATCGCTTCAGGGTCGGTCAACAGCCCGACCCGGCCAAGCTGCGCGCGAATCGCCTTGAACTCCTCGAGGTCGATCCTTCGCTTCAAGTAATGCAGGCGTCGCATCATCTCGTCGCGATCCACGGGGTCTGGAAGCAAGCCAGCGGCAGTGTATTTGCGAGGCACGTAGCCGTCCGACGGATTGGGCCCGCGACGACCGAGTCGCAGCGCTGGTGGATCATCCTCGGATGGTGGCAGCGGTTCGTCAACATCTGGCGGGACCACCGGCTCCGCCTCGTCCTCCATGTGACCATCTTCGTCGTGCGCGCGGCCTTTCCCCTTGTCCGACTGAATGGCGAGCGGCTCCTGGCGAGTCTTGAAGCCCACGCGTTCGTCGCCTGCACCCTCGACCGACCCAGGGCGTCTTCCCGCTGCATTCGAGAACCGTCGTAGGTTTAATTGCTGTACAGCAGGAGAGGCCGGTAATCGCGGGATTGGTGATGCTGGCAGAAAGGATGTAGGAGGATCTGCGAGGTCGAGGTATGAGTCTCCACTTCATCGCAAGACTCGAATCTCGCTAGCGACTCACGTCGAGCTCCAGCTACTCTCTTCCGCCCTTTGTGCGCCAGCTGAACCGCATCTCGTAGTCGCACCTCGTCGCCCTCCTGAGCAGCGTTGGCGAATGACGGCACGAGAAAGGCGGGAAGCTGGGCGATGGCCGGTGCGAAGTCGCTTGTCGAGGGTAGCTGGCACGATCTGACGCCTCGCGGGCATCGCCGTACCAGCATCGAGAGCGGGGAGACAGCTTCACGGAAGGGAGAAGTCGAGGCTGGGAACGGCGACACCATCGTCAATGATGCTCGCAAGAGCGGTATGCACTGGCTACGCACCTCTGGCACCTTTCTGCAGCCGTTCAAGCCACTCAGGAGAGACCGATAGCGAAGTTGAGCAGATGGACGATGGCAACCCCCAGCTTGCTCTCGCACGACACACACGTCCAGCTTCCGATGTCTCGATTTGCGCTCAGTCGCAAGGAGGAAGAGGCCATCGTTGCGCTGTGCAAGACCGAGGCGCTCCGGGCGTGTGAGGCCGACGTTGCCAGTCCGTCCCTCCTCGTCTCCTTCTCCGGCTGATCTCTCGCTGACGAGATCCTCGTGTGCGCAGACTTCTCGGCGTGCGCACAGGGACGGACAGTATCGGTGGCGTGGAGCTGTCGGGAACAGTTTCGAGCGATGCAGGCGTGCATGAAACCTCAGTTCGTCTTCCTCCCCCTCCCTATGCGGTCGCTCGCGAGCATGAGGCACTAGCTGACAATCCAGTCCCACAGCATGTCGGAAGAAAAGATCGACGCGGCAAAACGGCGGTTCTTCCAGGAAGGCGGGCTTCCCAAACCAGCGCCGTCCGCCTCGACAACCCCTTCATGACCCGCCCACTCTGCCGCCGCACAACTCGCTGTACCTCTGTCTCTTTATGCAACCAATCTGCAATGCCGTACGCTGTCCTGGACCCTCGTCATCGTCCGGCGAAGTGGCTTCTCCGAACCCGCTTGCTAGGCTCGAGTAAACCGCACACGTGCAAGAAGATGCTGCGGAAGACCTAGCGATAGTGTCTGCAGTTGGGATCTAGGGAAAGGGTAACGTCGCTCGAGTAAGGATGGCACAGCCAAAAGGGTTTCGAGAGAATGGAGCGGCCGCTCTGCGAAGCTTAGAGCGTCTTGCACCAGGCAGACGCCTTAAGCGTGAAGAGCGGGGAGCTCGTGCCGACGAGATTTGCGAGAGTCTGGAGAGAAAGGCGTCAATCCCGCCGCTCGACCGGACGGAGGACGACTCCGAACGCACAAAGACTCGACCTGAGAGACGAGTAAACCTCATTGGTGAAGCCGGCCGAGTCGAAGACGAAAACACCACCGAGGCCTTGCTGCTTTGCGTAGGCCTGCGAAATGCCAGTCGTAAGTCGACCTGCAGATGCGTCAAAGGTACGGAGAGCCTGGCGCGCGACGCACAGTCTTGACCGCGACACTCCTCGAGTCCTCATACGAGATGTAGTGCTTCTTCGAAGGGTTGAAGAGGAAGGGAGCCTGCGAGCACTGGTCGAAGTAGCGCTTGTAGCCGTTCTTGCCGTGCATACCGTCGCTGCTCACGAGCTGCGGGCGGACCAGTCAGTCATTACTAGCTGTCGACAGCCCGGAAGTCCTATAACGAACGCACGCCGTTGGCAACGAGGTCCTTGAACTGCCACTGTCCCGAGTAGGCCGCCGTCTTTGTGCCGCAGACATCCGTTGTCGGGGCGTTCGAGTCGCCGGGAGCGCCCATCGGGACGACGCCCGTCCAAGGCTGGTACGCCTTGCTGGACCACTTGTTGTTGATCTTGGTCGTCGAGAGTGACGACGACTTCGTCGTGAAGCTGATGGCGTAGGCGGGCACGCCGCTGATCAAAAGGAAGCGTATCAGTAACGTGTATGACTTGCGTAGACCGCATGACGCACAGAAGGATCTTGCTCGCTGGGAATCCTCGAGACGTCCACAGCTTGATGGCAGTCTGCACGCTGCTGTCGCTCGAGCACTTGCGCAGGGGCGAATCCGGTCCAGTCGTCGACGACCACGAACCGCTGTGAGTGTCCTCGAGTCAGTCCCTGCCGGAGTGCTGGCTGAATGTGAAACTGAATGTGAAGAGGGCTCACGCAATGTCGTACTAGGGCTAACGGCGTCAGCGGGGGAACGGACGAGTGGAGGAGCGACTGCTACTCACAGTCATCAGGTTGATGTAATCGAGGTACTGCCCGTACGGCTTGAAGTCCGAGAGCGCCTTACCGTTCGCGCCCAGGAAGCCGTCCGTGGAGACTGCCGCCGTGATGAGCTTTGACGAGCCAATCTGGCTACGAAGGACTTTGAGGAAGGCTAGGAGATGGGCGGAGTCGTCTCCGCTGACAGCGTTGCAGCCTGCCAGGAATGGTCAGGTCCGCTTGGCCCAGCAAGACGAGAGAAGGCTGCGCACCGATGCCGACGCCGTTCGGGTACTCCCAGTCTGTAAGCAGATGTGGTCAGTCTCTGCAGACGATGCAGACGCGGGCGAGGCGCGCACCCAGATCGACGCCCACGAAGCCGTACTTGTCCATAAAGCTCTTGATCTGCTTGGCGAAGGTTGCTTGCTTGCTCGCTGTCTTGACGAGGTCGCTGAAGTGGATACTGCCGTCCCACCCGCCGACAGAGAAGACGGGTCGAACGCCGTTGGCCTTGGCGGCCGACACGAACTTGTTGATGTCGGTTTTGGGTTGATCCGCCGGGACTTCGAAGCCGTCCTTCGTAGTGATGGTGACTGTAGGAGTGTTGAAGGCTGTTTTAGCCCGACAGCAATGAGAAGAGACACGTCTGGCTCACCAAAGTAGTAGGCGATCCCGTTCTTCGAGCTGTACGTCCAAGGAATCTGGCTGACAGACTGCTGCTCGGAGTTGTATGCCGGCCAGTATTGCGCACTTTGGCCAGGAGATGGTTCAGCTGAGCCGTTGCTTACGGCCTCGGCATGACTGTACGCACAGGATGGGAGAGGACGCAGTCGCGAGTGAGGCGAGAGAAGCCAGAGCGGCAGCGCCGAGCGCTTGAGCGAACCGCATCGTATATGTCGGGCTCAGTGATAGGTCTAAGGCGAAAGAAGGGGGTTCAGCGGCGAGTGATTCGGCAGTTCGTCTCCTGTGGGGAGGAGGTGGACGGCAGGTCAGCCCACGCCGCCTGCGAGCTCTTCAGGTGCGCTGCGTTCGATCGAGGCACTTCGTACGCACCAGACGGACCCAGCAGACAAGCCTACGATGGAGGTGGGCGAGCGCAAGGAGCGAGAGGGACGGCGAGTCCGAGGAGACAAGGCGCGGGGCAAACACGGCTCGAGCGGTCTGAGCAAGGGACGTCGCAAGAAGAACAGCAGGCAGACGTGTCGAATCCATGCGGCGGAAACAACAGGCTGCGGACGACATAGCGCTTCAAGAGCGTCTTCTCGAGGGCGCGGGGCGACGCGCGAATGCCAAGCGAAACGCGCGAACAAGGATGCCGTTACAGAGATTACAGCGTACAAACTGCGGCTAGATCCACATGAGGAGGTTGTCGCGCTCGTATGAGTTGCGCTCGTCGGAGAGGCCATCGAGGGTCGGGTAGAACGCGACGAGAGCATCTTGCGCACCCATGTAGAGCGTGTTCATGATGTGCCAGTACACCTGCGTCAAGTCGTGGTCAGCATGGCAGTGACTTCATTCAGAGGGCAGGAACGCACCTCGCGAACGCGGCGAGCGGGGTGGAAGAGACCTTGGAGGACGTGGGCGAGGACGACGCCGGGACCGAGAGCGACACGCATCGCCTCGATGGCGTCGAGCATGGCGCCGATGACGTGAGGCGAGGCTGTGAAAGCGAGGCGGGTCAGCATGCGAAGAAGAAGAGGGTTGGGAAGGGAGCGCGACGCACTCTCGAAGACGTTCGGCCAAACGAGGTTGAGCAGGTGAAGGTGGGCGTCCTCGTTGCCGAGGCCTGCAGTGCCGAGCGCCAAGTGCTTGACGATCGAGGCGGCCGTCTGGCGATGGACCTGGTCGCGGTCGGTGAGGGCGTCCTCCAGGCAGGTGAGGACCGAGTGGATGTAGTCCTTGCCCATCTCGCCGATGTACTCGAAGAGGAACGACATTGCCTTCAAGCAGCCGTTCCGGACATTCAGCTCGGGCGTGCGGTACTCGTTGAGGATGGCGGGGATGCACGTGAAGGGACCGCAAGTCTCGGCGACGATGGCTGCGAGCGCCGGATACAGTCAGCTACACTCGATCGCGGACGGACAGCCAGACAGCGCACCGATGGCGACGGTGCTGCAGACACGACTTTGGCGGTCCTGAACCTTGAGATTGGTGAGGAGGACGCTTAGTACGTCCTGCGGACCGATTGCCTTGGCGATGTAGCCGAACGAGTTCACTGCCGCGCGCCTGATCGCCTTCTTGTGCGCCTTGAGGAGATCGAGCAGCTCGAAGCAGATGCGCATCCACTCGCGAGCCGAGACGAACTCTGCGCCACGGTCGGCGATACGTCCGATGAGGTTGATCGACGCCTCTTGCACCTTTTCGTGTCGGTTGCGCAGGATGGGCGTCATGCGGGGGACTGTCGGGGCAACATGGTCAGTACCGATCCGCAGATTGTGGGAAGAGTCGCAAACTCACGGAGGTCCTTGACGGGAGGGCTCATCTGCGTCATACCGACGACGTTGGCGATGGCTGCAATGGCCGAGATGATGCTGCCGAGCGTGTCGGGGTACTCCTCACCGAGCTGCTCGAAGAGGACGACGCCGAGCTTCGAGAGCAGCGTGTCCTCCTCGCACTGCTTGATGACAAGCGCGAGCCTACTTGTCAAGTCGGCGGCCTGCTGACGGACCTTGGCACTCTTGTTGTTGAGGCGCCAGAGGATGGTCGAGACGATCTGCGTCAGGTAGGGCTTGACGCGAATGCCGAGCGCCGAAACGACGGTGCCGAAGCCTTCGAGCATGACGTTGTCCTCGACCGTCTGCTCCTGGAAGGCGTAGATGATGCCGTCAAGGAGCTGCACTTCGAGGCGCTCATCGATGTCGGCTGTGCCGAGGTTGGCGACGACTTTGGTGATGATCTCCATGACCATCTTGCGATACGGCTCGCTCTCGTCCTTCAAGTCGTTGACGATACGCCCAACGATCTCTGTGACGCCGGCCTTGTTGGCGAGCTCGACAGTCGTCTCGACGACCTGGCGGTAGTTGCGACGGTCGAGAGCCATGCGGCGGACGAGGAAGTTCTTGAAGAACTCGGGCAGGATCTCCTCGCGGACGTATTGCGGCTGGACACCGTCAGTCGCCGAGCACTGCTTGACGACCTTGAGGACGATCTTCTTCATCTCCTCATCGGGCGACTGGAACTCGCTGCGGCGGGGACGAGGTCAGTGGGAGGTACAGCAATATCGGTGAAAGGGATCGCGACGCACCGAATTAGGATGACCATAACTTCGCGAGTGTAGTAGTTGGCGTACTCGGGGTCCATGAGCGGGATGATGAAGCCGATCGCCTTGAGGAAGGCAGCGAGGCCCTTGCCGCGATGCTTGCGAATGCCCGTCCACAGCGGCTTGAGCACCGAGTCGAACGACTCGATGCCGTACGGCGCAGCGGCCTCGGCCAGCGCGGCGAGACAGAGCGCCGTCATCGTGCGGACCTTCTGCTGCTCGTCCTCGAGACCGTGCGCGACCGCTTCGACGAGGTTCTTGAGGTGGGGGAGGACGGCGCAGCCCATCATGATCGCGATCTGCTGTATGATTTTGATACCGGTGTGGCGAGCTTGCCACGACTTCTTCGAGCGACAGACGGCCTTGAGGAAGGGGAGGAGGGAGGGGATACCGAGGGCGGAGGCGACGACGGAGAAGGCGCGGGCAGTCGTGTTGCGGACGTACTCATCGGCGTGGTCAATGTCAGGACGCATCGTCGAGATCATGTGAGCGAGACCGGCCGCCTTGGACAGATTACTGATGATCTCGCGACCTTCGACGCGCGCATAGTAGTCCTCGTCGATCAGAAGTGGCTCGATGACGACGAGGATCTTGTGGACGTATGGGCGAACGAGGTCGTCGAGCTTGTACAGGACGCGGTCGATGACCTTGACGAGCAAGTGGCGCTCCTGGTCCTCGAGCGTCCGCTCCATCAGCAGGGGCAGGATCTTGTCGAAGAGCGGGCCGGCGCCAAACTCGCGCGCCTTGTCGGTGATCTGTCGCAGCGCCGACTTGCGCATCGGAGGCGTGCCGTTCTTGATCTTGAGCAGGAGGCGCATGATCTTGCGCTCCTTGAGCTCCTCGACCGACAGCGCGCTCTCGTCTTCGTTCGTCAAGATCTTCGCGAAGTATTGCGCGTCCTCCTTCTTGAAGAACTGTAGGTCGCCGACGCCCTCGACGTCGGTCGGCAACTCCGTCGAGATGCCCAGAGCTTCAGCCGAGATGCCTTGCTCGGGCATCATGAAGCCGCCGTTGTCGGCGAGGGGCGTTTCCTGTAGCTTGCGTGACGGCGTGCGGATAGGTTGATAGCCGGCAGGCGGCTCAACGATCTCGTAGCCTTCGCTCGGCAGCATCGCGTCGAGCTCTTCGTCCGTGAGCCACCGCACTCGTCGATCCATGACGCCGCCGACAAGGAGGAACCCTTCGCCCGCCGTCCCCTGCTGCACCGTGTTGATTGTCGTGGGAATGCCAAAGGGCTGGAGCGAGCCGGGAACAGGCGTCGCAGCGACACCTCCGACCGGCGTCTGATCCCACCTTGACCGTTTCGGCGTTTCGCCAGGTGCACCGGCAGGACCGGCGGGCGTCTCGTCCCACCGTGAGCGTTTCCGTCGAGGCGTCTCGGCGGGCGCGGCCTCTTTGCCCTTCAGCTTTGCCTCGTCCCACTCGCCGCCGCGCTCCTTGCCCAAAGCCGACGCATCCGCCATCTGGACGTCCCGCTGTTGGTCCGGCTCGGCGATGTCCCACCGTCTCCGCCTCGGCGTCTGGTCGACCGCTTCGATCTGCTTGAGCGGCTCGCCCTTCTCGTCGGTTCCCTCCTGCTGCCGGCGCTCAATCTCGCGCATGACCCGCTGCTCTTCACGCTCAATCTCCGCTCGTCGCATCTTGTCCCCGTATGACTCGCCATCCTCGCCCGCATCGCGGTCGAAGCGGCGCTGGTGGTACTCGGATTGGCGAGCAGCAACCTGGCGAGTCTTTGCGGTCGCGGCGAACGGGTCCTCGGCGTCTTCGTCGGCGAACTCGTTCAGGAGGTGCTTTGGTGCGGTGACTGCCAATGTACGAAAAGTTAGCTCTGTTAGTCTGCGAGCAAGCGAGAGCCGACTCACAAGAGTCGAGGAGCGAAACCTCGTTGCTGCCGCCCTCGTCGTCCATGTCTGCGTCCGCACTAGTCCCGACGTCAAGCTCTTGGTTGTACTTGCTGAAGCGCGACTTCTTGGCCGTCTCGGGGGCAGCGACCTCGGTAGAGAGGCCTGCATCTGGCTGGTTCGCGGTCGCCCCGAGACGAGCCTCGCGACGAGCCGCCTGCGCCGCGCGAATCTCGTCCTGGGTCGAATCGTCCGACATCGTGGTTGCTGTCGGTCGTCCTAGCACTGGCGAGCTGTGCTGAGCGGGAGAGGGTGGCGGTTGTGGGAGGTGGAGGAGAGGAAGCGACGAGGTTGTTACGGGGGACCGGGCGGGCGTAGTGGAGTCGTGTGCGTGCAGAGAAGTCGTAGTAGCACAGTCAGCCCACACAGCAAGCGTCGCGAGCACAAGCAGCGTCAAGACGAGTCGCAAGCCGTTTCGCTCTCCTCCTCGCTCCTCGACCAGTCACCCGCAACAACGGCAGAGCCCTGGCGAGTGGTAACTACACTAGTTGAGGAGCAAGGAAGATGCGGAGACGTATCGAGGCAGCGCATGTTCGTCGGGCAGACACTCTCGTCCCCTCAATCCTCGCTGTCGACGAACGCTCGCTGTCACTGAGCGAAAGCAAGCATTCTTTGTGCACTTGCAAGCTCACCGACTCCGACTCCGGTACAAGCGCATGAAGTCGGCTTGAGGGTATGGGTACACGTTGCTCCCCGTCGAGGCAGGGAAAGACCGGACAAGACATCTACGACAGCATCTATTGAACGTGCCAGGGTGCTCACGCATCAACCGGTGTCGACTGCTCAGTCGGCGCCGCGCCGTCCGCCTTCTGCTGCCCGTTCGCCGCCGCGCCGTCCTGCTCCGCCTTCTTCTGCTGGCCCCTCGGTCCACCCTGTCCGCCCGTCCGCTTCTGTCCGCCGGTCATGCGGCCGCCGAGACGCTGCTCGCGGTCGACCTGGCCGCCCGAGGCACGGACCTCGATCGCGCTCGCCAAAGCCTGCGAGCGGAACAAGAGGCCGCGCGACTTCTCGATGACGGTCTGGTAGACGGGCGTGTCGGCGTGGTTCATCTGGACAATGTTCTGCGAGACAGACAGCGTCAGTGAGGGGAGACGCTCCACGGCGAGATCAAGCCGACTCACCTGCTTGAGGTCGATCTTGGCGTCGAGGCGAGCGTCGCGGACGAGGTCGACAATCCACCGCTCGCCCTCCTCGCGGGAGAGGCCGAGGCGGTCGGAAAGCTCGGCGATGTCAATGCGGTGGTGGATCTTGCAGTACGCCTCGGAGACGAGGTACCGCGCGTTCTCAACGAATTCGTCCTTGAACGCCTCGAGGAAGAAGTCGTCGGCGAGCTCGTCGGCATCGCAGCGTGACATCTCCTCGCGTGCGCCCTCAAAGTCGACTTCGCCGTACAGCTTGCGGAGGAACTCGGTGACCGGGTCGCGGTACTGGTACTGCTCCTGGCTGAGCGCGCGAACGACGTCGCGGACAGCCTCGCGCGAGCGTGCCGAGTTGCCAGCCGATGCGGGACCGGCAGAGCGCAGGGTCGACTTGCGCGAGATGACGACGGCGGCAACGAGGTACCGGAGGAGCCAGGGTGCGGCAGTCTGGATCGTGTTGAGGTAGTTCTGCGCCAGCCAGGACTCGAGGAGGAGCTCGCGGCCGTTCGGGTGGTTGTAGTAGACAAAGAGTGACCAGTGAAGCCACCAGGTGCGCTGCTGGAGTGCGAAGAGGGGTCCACCGGGGCCGGCAGCTCCGCGCTGGTCGATGTGCTCGCGGAGACCGTTGAGCTCCTCGAGCGCAGCGTCCCACGAACCCTCGAGGATGTCGGAGGCGAGTTTTCCCCACATGGCGGAGAGGACGAGCTGGGCGTCGGTCGAGAGAACGCGGAAGTGGTAGAGGTAGTCGGAGGCACCCCCGTAGTGGCCAATCGAGTACTGGAACTGGCCGAACTTGTACAGGAGTGCGATCTGATCGAGGGTGACCTGCAAGGCGAAGGGAGCGTCAGCGCAGGAACGGCGCAACGGAGCTGAACAGAAACGCACGCCGTGGTTCTCCTTGAGGTAGGTCAAGTTGTGCTGCTTGTCCTGTCGCAGCGCCGAGACGACTTCCGGGTTCGAGATGACCTCCATGACACCCTGCGCCTGCGCCCGCAACTCGTTGAGCGTCTTGAGGACCTTCTGCTCGCGTTTCCGCAACTCTGCAAGGCGAGGTCGAGCGGGTCAGCATGACTCTCTGGGACTGGTACAAGGGCATGCGGTGCGTCCCGCGCGATCTTGATGATCGCAGAACCCGTCAGACGCCCCGCCAGACGCCCCAGAGAGAGTGGAACGTACCGGCAGCACCCTCGACTTCCTGGCCCTCCTCCTTGCCCTCGAGCTCGCGCTTCAGGCCCTCGACGAAGGTGACCATGTTGGTCTTGCCATCTCCAAGGAGGTCAATCTTGGCCTTGAGCGTCTCCTCGTGGGTGTACTTCTCGCGCGACTCGAGGAAGTCGAGCAGGGGGAGGACGAGGTGCCGGTCGAGATGGGGAAGGACATTGGGGAGGAGCTGGAGGGCGGAGGCGGGTTCAGAAGTGGTGGCAACCATCTCGGATGCTTTTCGGGCGGGCTGGTCGGGCGTGTCGAGCCGGGATAGAGCGGGGCTGATGGGACGAGGAGAAAGGGGACGCGACACTGGCGACGGAGGCAGACAGGCGCGGCGAACGAGCGACCTGGGACTAGAGACGAGGTCTAGTGAGCTGGTGCTGCTGTCTGAAAGCGTCAGGCGAGCAGCAAAGCGAGCGTGCAGCACTCGACCACATGCCCGCGCTTTTTCGCGACCAAGTTCACTTCGTCTCTCAGTCACAGCGTGCGTGTACAGCACCACGGAGCTTGCAATCGAGGTATGAAGCTACTGCGTAATCCACGACCATGCGAGTACAGGAAACTGCGAGGGTCTTTTTGCTCCGTCTTGCAAGTCGGGCTCAGTAAGGGAGGACAATGTCCGAACCCTGTCCAGCCGGGCCGTCCTGTCGCGAGAGGAAGACGCTGGTCAGTCAACGAACGGCGGAAGAGGCAAAGACAGCCGCGCGCTCACCAAGTCTGCGTAAGCCGTCGCGCCCCTCTGCGCCCTCGGGTCGAGCGCAGCGCCCTTGGGCGGCGGAGCAGGCGGGCCAGGAGGTTTCGACTCGCGGCGCTGGCGTTTCTGGGCGGGACCCAGGCGGTCGGCGAGCGGACGGCGGGCGGCGGGAGGAGGAGGAGGCGGAGGCGGGTTGAGGATGGTCGGCATGTAGGTTTGGTTCTGGAAACTAGCAAGAGGTGGCCTGCACGGGTCAAGCACGTAGTTGTTGTAAATGGCGAGCTGTGCGGGGGAAGAGTCAGCCAGGGAGGTCAACAAGAGCCGAAGCAAGCCGACACACCTTGTCCAGCGCGTCGCCAACAACTTCCGGGTGCTTGAGGCCGATGTGCTTCTCGACGAACTTGCGGGCCGAGAAGAGCTTGTTGCACGTCTTGCAGCGGAACTTGCCCTCCTCTTCCTGCTTGACGAGCGGGCTCGTGAGGCGGTAGAGCTCCTCCTCGCGCGAGTCGCCGCCAAAGTCTCGCAGGTCGAGCGCCGAGGTATCGGTGAGCAGCGGGACGCGCTTTTCAAACTCGGCAACCCAGCCGGCCTCTGCGGCATGGGGCGGGAACAGTCAGTGGGAGCGGGCGAGGAGACCGTACGGTCGGCGGACGCACCGGCTGCAAGCCTCGACGGCGCGACGACCGTATCGTGCCGGCGGACATGCTGAGGGCACATGTCGCTCAGCTGCTCGGGAGAGTCGCAAACGGCGGTGCAGTAGAAGCAGATGTCGAACGCTTCGCGGAGGTACGACAGCGCAAGGTCGAGCACGCGCTTGTTCTGTAGAACGAGCGGGAGGGTCAGCAAGCCTCCCAAGGGGCCGTGGAGGAGGCAGACGACTCACGACTCCGGCACGAGCAGCCTCGTACGCGGGCTGCTCAAGCGACTCCTTCTCCTTCTTCTCCTCGACCTCCTTCTCCCACTCCTCCATCTTCCTCCGAATGACCGCACTTCCGCTCGCCTGTGCGCCCGAATCCTCTTCCATCGCGCCCTCGTCCTCACGAACCCGCTTCTCGGCCGCCTCGACAGCCTTGAGAGCCGTCTCGACGTCCTTGGCCAGTCGGTCGGGCGACGAGCACAGCGCGGGAGTCGCGCGCATGCGGATCTCAACGGGCTGCATGCGGATGGAGAGGACGCCTGGGGCGGAGAGGTCGTATGAGCCGATCGCGTAAGGCTTGGGCTCCTCGGCCGGCTTGTTGTCGTTCGCTTCGGGCGCATCCGCACCGTTCTCCGCCTTGCCCCGGGTTGCTCCTTCGGCGGTAGGAGCAGACTCGACTCCGTTCGTAGGCGCGGCATCCTTGATCTCGGCGTCGCCGTTCGCGTCCGTCTTGGTCGTCGCCTCACCAGCAGCTTCGACCGGCGCCGACTCAGACTTGGCCCTCGTTTCGGGCGTCGGCGCAGGCTTGAAGGCCGCTTGGATCATCTCGAGCGTCTGCTTGGCGGCATCGGCGCTGGAGAAGGTGATCCAGGCGAGGCGGAGGAAGCCTGCGAAGGGGACGGGGTCGGAGATGGACAGCCGGACGAAGCCGTCGAAGGTGGCGAAGAGCTGTGCGAGGGAATGTCAAGTCAGCATGCAACTCATCGGCCGAGCGAGGCTGGGCAAGCAAGAAGTGCAGTGGGCGAATCGGACGCACCTCTTCGAGCGCTTTGATCGTCACGCTCGTCGGCACGCCCTTGCACAAGATCGTCTCGGGCCTCGCAGGCAAGATGACGTGCTCGGGCGACGAAGCCTTGATGACCTGAATTGGCGCAGGGACGACGGGCGCGCTCGAGTCTTCCCCTTCGGGAGAAGCTTGCTTCTTGGCTGCTTCGGCGGCGGCGGCTTGTGCGGCGGCGTTGGGGATGATGCGAGGCTTGCGAGCGGCTTCTTCGTCTACGGGAAGCGTGCGAAAGTCAGTACGACTGGAGAAGAACCGGATATCGAGGCGAGGGGAGCGCACCAAAGTCGAAGCTGACATCGTCAAGCTCTCCGTTGTCGGCCCTCGCCGTCCAGATCCTCATCCTCTCCGCCTTTCCCGCCTTCCTCCTCCTCTCCCTCCTCTCTCCCTCCCTCTCCCTGCCCGTTCCATACTTCTCCTTCGCCCACTCGCCTCCCTTACTCTCAATATCCAACCAATGGTTCTTGATCTCGCGCCGCAAAAAGTCGCCTTCGTACTTGGTCCACGCTTCTTGGAGCGCTGCAGACGGGTTGGAACTTTCGGCGGCCGAGGGGTTGGTCAGGCTGAACCAGTCGGCAAAGTATCGGTAGTCGACGAGGTAGGGCTGGTTCATGGGCGGTTCCATCGTAGGGCGACTGCAAGCGAGTAACCTGTCAGCGAGTTTCCAGCGAGATGGAAAGACGGAGGGTGCATCGCACCGAGGGGGAGGAGGAGGCGCAGAGTAAGCGTCCGCATACGCCGGGTAGCCAGGGTACGCCCCATACCCCTCAGGGCCGGGAGGAGGAGGCGGACGGCGGTCGTAGTAGTCCCCGCGGTATCCGCCGCGAGGGGGAGGGGGACCTGTGCCGTGAACGAGCAAGAGCCAACGTCAGCTCCTCCCGCAACCAGCGGCAATCGAGCAAATGGCCTCTTTTTCTTGTACGCACCGTCACGGTAGTCTCGAGGCGGGGGCGGGCGGTCGTAGTAGTCGTCGCGCGGCGGACCTCGAGGAGGACCTCCCGGCGAGATGGACCGGCGGCGCTTGACGCGGCCTGTGATCGTCGCCTCAAGTCGAATCAGTCCCCAGCTTCGCATCGAGCGACTCTCAGACTGAACGAGCGACGACACTCGAACTCACCCTCCTGTTCCGGACCATCCGCATACCCACCACCCCTCCTGTCGTCCGGGTCGCCATACGGGTGCCTCCCACCTCTGCGATCCTGATCGTACTCGTCCCTCCTCGGGCGGGGCGGCAAGCGGTCGTACTCGTCTTGGAGCGGCGCACCCGCAGGTCCCGGCGGAGCGCGCCTGTCGTCCTCGCCCCCCGGTCCGCGCGAGTACCTCCGCGCGCGTGGTGACGGTTCCATGTGCCTTTCTCTGCGTCTGTCGAGCCGAGTGCGGCGCGTGTACGGGCGGGAGGGAGACTACATTGGCGGTGCGAACACGCGGGGAGTGTGTGAGCGACGAGCGAGCGCAGTGTGCGAGCGTGGGGGGCGGGCGTGTAACAAGCCCGAGACTGACCTAGAGAGTAGCTCTTGTAGCAGCGAGTCTCGCTCGGGTGCGCAGGTGCGGCGACTCGAGGTGGACGGGCGAGAGGGCAAGCCAGAGGGAGCGAGGGGGAGGGGGAGTTGGAGGCGACCACCTCGAGCTGGGGCGGTTCTGGCGGAGCGAGCAGCTCTTTACCAATGCCTCGTTGCCTCTGTCGAACCAGCTGACCTTTCTTGCGAGCGCTGCGGCTTGGGAACGCCCGAGAACTGGCTGCGAGCGGCATGAGAGGCTCCCAGCACGCACAAGCGGTTCGCTCGTGAGCCTGACGTTGTAAAGCCCTCTCCATCACACTGCTGAGCCCGTCTGTAAGCTCCGCCTGCCGCTGTGAGACGGTGGGCGTGCACCGAGGCGCGCGCGAGTGGGGAGAGGACGGCGCGAGTTGGCAGCTGGACAGCGAGGCTGCCTGGGGTCGACTGCGAGTGAATGCGAGCTGCGCGCGAGCGATTGCAACCACAAGAACGACTGACTCGAGTGCGCCGAGAGCGAGAGAGAGAGGGAGCGAGCCCGCGTTGTTCGTGCCGTCCTGCCACGCACCCTCTTCTCCCTCCCATCCCTCGCTCGCCGTCTCTCTTTCAGCCCGTTACCCACCCAGTCACTCACAATGGAAGGTGCGCTACACACCAGTCCAGCTCGCACACCCGCGCACAGCGTCGTCGCCGAGATCCACCCCTCGCAGCGTCACTCGACCCGCCCAAGACGGGGTGTGCGAGCGAGATGCAGCGCGAGAGGGACGCTGACGAGGTCGTCGAGTGCACGCAGACGAAGTTGCCGCCCTCGTTATCGACGTGCGTGCCCTCGCCAGCTGCTGCCGCCGCTCTGTCACCCGCGCCGACGTGGGACCAGCGGGGCGGTTGTGGCAGCACTCTCCCTCTCTCGCCGTGCACTGACCCTGGGACTTGCGATGCACAGAACGGCTCTGGCATGTGCAAGGCCGGTTTCGCTGGCGACGATGCTCCCCGTGCTGTGCGTCCTGCTCTCACCTTGACGAGGCTCGGGCGCTGCGAGTTCGGCGCTCCACGAGGTTCCCCTCTTGCGGATCTCGCACGCTCGCACTCGCAGCGCCCATCGCCTTGGCACTCTCGTCTCTTCGCAGCTCCACCATGAGCACGCGAGGAATCGCACAGCGCAACGGCGGAGACTGACTGGAAGCCGCGCCGGACACGCAGGTCTTCCCCTCGATTGTCGGACGGCCCCGTCACCAGGGCGTCATGGTCGGCATGGGCCAGAAGGACTCGTACGTCGGTGACGAGGCCCAGTCGAAGCGTGGTATCCTGACCCTCAAGTGTGAGTTGCGCCTCGTCGAGCGACACCGAGGGGTTCGGTTCATCGCTGACGCTCGCGCGCCCTCGCTGCGTCCGCATGCAGACCCCATCGAGCACGGCATCGTCACCAACTGGGACGACATGGAGAAGATCTGGCACCACACCGTGAGTCGCCGCGGGTGGCTCACCTCGAGAAGCACTGAACTGACGGGTTCGTGCTTCCCCTCCTCGACGTGCAGTTCTACAACGAGCTCCGTGTCGCGCCCGAGGAGCACCCGGTCCTCCTCACCGAGGCGCCGCTCAACCCCAAGGTCAACCGCGAGAAGATGACGCAGATCATGTTCGAGACGTTCAACGCCCCGGCCTTCTACGTCGCCATCCAGGCCGTCCTCTCGCTCTACGCCTCGGGTCGCACCACCGGTATCGTCCTCGACTCGGGAGACGGCGTCACCCACACTGTCCCCATCTACGAGGGCTACGCGCTCCCGCACGCCATCCTCCGTCTCGACCTCGCTGGCCGTGACCTGACCGTGCGTTGCGCTTGTCCTGCATGCGAGAGACTCGAAACTGACCGCACTTGACGGACCTCGCAGGACTACCTCATCAAGATCTTGATGGAGCGCGGCTACACGTTCACGACCACGGCCGAGCGCGAGATTGTCCGCGACATCAAGGAGAAGCTCTGCTACGTCGCGCTCGACTTTGAGCAGGAGATGCAGACGGCCGCGCAGTCGTCGGCGCTCGAAAAGTCGTACGAGCTCCCCGACGGCCAGGTCATCACGATCGGCAACGAGCGGTTCCGCGCGCCCGAGGCCCTCTTCCAGCCGTCGCTCATCGGCCTCGAGGCCGCCGGCATCCACGAGACGACGTACAACTCGATCATGAAGTGCGATCTCGACATCCGCAAGGACCTCTACGGCAACATTGTCATGTCGGGCGGCACGACCATGTACGCCGGCATCTCGGACCGCATGCAGAAGGAGATCACCGCCCTCGCGCCCTCGTCGATGAAGGTCAAGATTGTCGCCCCGCCCGAGCGCAAGTACTCGGTCTGGATCGGCGGTTCCATCCTCGCCTCGCTCTCGACCTTCCAGCAGATGTGGATCTCGAAGCAGGGTGCGTTCGCCCTTGATGCGGTTGTTCGAGGGCGTGATTTGCTGACGGTTCCGTTCGCTCCCTTTCTTCCCCTCCGTCGCTCGCTTTGACCCCTCATTCGCCGCATTGCTGCATATCCTACGACGCCTTTCGAACCGCTACGCACCGTCTGTACCGACCCTGCCGCATGCGCGCAACTTCACCGACGCCGACCTCGTCGTCCTCGCCTCGCTCCTTCGCCTTCGGCCTTTCGCCTTCCGGGGCTCTTCCCACGCATGCTACGATGTCTCGCGCATCCTACGCACCGTCACGCACCGTCATTTGCCGCCACTTTGCGTTCGGAATCGTCCCAACTCGCCTTCGACCTCCTCGACCTCCTTCCTCCTCCTCCCTACTTCCCTGATTCGATGTCTCACCGTACGACCACCAGAGTACGATGAGGCTGGGCCCAGCGTCGTCCACCGGAAGGTGCGTGTTGTCGCCGGGACTCGCTCAAAGATGGGGGAGAACGGCGGGACTTCGTTGCCGCCGCCTTCCCCTCCCTGACGCAGCCACTGACTCGTGCTTCCTCACACAGTGCTTCTAAAGAAAGGGAACAGCATCTCTTCCCTCCTGCACGCCTGGCTTCTTCCGGAATTCGACTCGCCAAAAGCCCGCCCGCCGAACCCGTTCCTCCCGCTTCCGCTCTTCCTCCTCGCATTCTCACCGCCCCTTCTCCCTGTCCCGCTTCTGTTAAGATCCGAAACGTCCCACGTTGTTCTCCTTTCCCCCTTCGCCGGCTGTTCCCCGGCGGTCGTTCCGCAAGAGCAGTCGTCGCACTCTCCTTCCGTTCCTTCTCCCCTTTGCTGTGCCCGCGAAATACAACCAGTCCAATGACAGTGCCGTTGCAGTGCGAGAGAGTGCTCCCCACCTGCAGCGGATCCTGTTCTGCCGCCGTCTCGCTCCGTCCTCATCGCCGAGCGAAAAGGAAAGAGAGGTGGAGGCAACTTCTCCCGCAACTCGCTCGCTCTCGTTTATTGCTACGCCTGCTTGCTTGCATCAATGTCGGACACTCAGGGAAAGGTGCGCACCCGCCCGCCCGTCCTGCGCTCGCTTTTCTCGCCGTCTCTCGTCCCCACCTCATCATCGACCGCCGGAAGCTGTTCCCCTCCCTCACAACAGAGCTGACCGCCGTGCGCGCCCCCGCAGGTCATTACTTGCAAGGCTGCTGTCGCCTGGGAGGCCGGCAAGCCCGTCTCGATCGAGGAGATTACGGTCGACCCGCCCAAGGAGGGAGAGGTCCGCATCAAGGTCCTCTACACCGCGCTCTGCCACACTGTGCGTTGCAGCGTCTTTGAAGCTGTCGTCAAGCGCTCGCTGACCGCCTCGGGCCCGCAGGACCTCTTCACCGTAAGCTTTCACTGTCCTCTTGCCCGGACGGACAGTTCTCCCGGGTCGTCCTCGCATTCACAGTGCTAACCCGAGACTCTCGCCGCAGCTCTCTGGAGACGACCCCGAGGGCGCCTTCCCGGTCGTCCTCGGTCACGAGGGCGGAGGAATCGTCGAGTCGGTCGGCGAGGGCGTGACGGATGTCAAGGTCGGAGACCATGTCGTTCCCGTGAGTTGCGGCGCTTCCCACGGTCAAGAACCGCGCTGATTCCCCACACGCGCAGCTCTACACGGCCGAGTGCCGCGAATGCAAGTTCTGCAAGTCGGGCAAGACGAACCTTTGCGGTGCCGTGCGTGCGACGCAGGGTCAGGGCAAGATGCCCGACGGCACGCGCCGCTTCAAGTGCAAGGGCAAGGAGCTCCTCCACTTCATGGGCTGCTCGACCTTCTCGCAGTACACCGTCGTCAGCAAGTACTCGGTCGTCGCCATCACCGACAAGGCCCCCCTCGACAAGGCTTGCTTGCTCGGCTGCGGCTTGACGACCGGCTATGGTGCTGCGTGCGTTGGAACCGCTCTTCTCTGGCCCCTCGTCGCTGACCAGCTCGCGTGGCGCAGTACGAAGACGGCCAACGTCCAGGAGGGCGACAACGTTGCGGTCTTTGGCCTCGGCGCCGTCGGCCTCGCCGTCATCCAGGGCTGCAAGGTCCGCAAGGCGAAGCAGATCATCGCGATTGACACGAACCCGGGCAAGAAGGACTGGGCGATGAGCATGGGCGCGACCGAATTTATCAACCCGCTCGACCTGGGCAAGGACAAGTCGATCGTCGATGTCCTCGTCGAGAAGACGGATGGCGGTTGCGAGCACACCTTGTGGGTCGTGGGTTGCTTCTCTCGCTGAGTGCGCGCTGAATGTCTCGTTCTGCAGCGACTGCACCGGCAACGTCCAGGTTATGCGTCAGGCTCTCGAGGCGTGCCACAAGGGTGTGTTCCTCTGCTTCATCGTCTCACTCCGCTGTACTGACAGTCACCCGCACGCAGGCTGGGGCGTTTCGACCATCATCGGCGTCGCCGCCGCCGGCAAGGAGATCTCGACGCGTCCGTTCCAGCTCGTTACGGGCCGCAAGTGGCAGGGATCGGCGTTCGGTGGTGTCAAGGGCCGGACTGAGTGCGTCGCGAGGCGAAGAACGCGACGGAGCGGACGAGCAGGACTGACCTCGTTGACGGTTCCTCGCAGGCTTCCTGGCCTCGTTGACGACTACCTCGCTGGCAAGCTCACCGTGGACGACTATGTCACTCACCGGGTGCGTGGCGCAATGTCCGGGTTGTCCTGCGCCGGAAGACCTCACTGACGTTCGCTCGAACGCCTCTGAACAGACGACGCTCGACAAGATCGACCAAGGGTTCGGGTTCATGCACGAAGGACAGTGCATCCGTTGCGTTGTTGACATGTGGGCGTAGTTGGCGTCGTCGGGAGGCGTCCCGGGACTTATGGACGCGATGTCGTAGGTCCGGCAAAGGCGCGAAGGAATACTAAGGCAGTTCTTCCGTTCGCTGCTCGTTCGAGGGTATCCGGCGTCGCTGTGGGATGCTGTGCTTGGCTGCTCGGCTGTGTTGAGGCTTCGCAGGAGGCGGACGGCCAAAGGGGAGAAACCGTCCGGACGCCTTCACCTCTTCCGGTACCCATCGCCTCGCTCGCAGCTGCGCTGCCGCCTTCACACTCGCGACTCACTGCTCAAAGACACTGGAGTACGTCGCTGCGGGTGCCGCGCTGGCAGATAGCTCGCCAGTCTCGACGCTTGCGGAAGACGGGTCAAACGCTGGAAGAGCGAGGTCTCCGTGATGTCGAGCTTCGCGCTCGGTCAGCTTGACAGTCTCTGCTGGATCTGGCCGCGTCGTTGCTAGGCAGGAGAACGGTAACGGGGAGAACAAGGCGCTTTCTGCGTCCCACGACGGACAACGAAAAGGCCCATCTTCGTACTTGCGACCGTGCGATGATCCTGCGGAACCTCCAGTTCGTGCCGAGAGCTTCGCCAGTGATGTTGACTCGCAGCTCAAAGGAGTCGAGTCGAAGCGAAACAAGGCACGCTCGAGGCGGCGGTCGACAAACGGCGAAGTAATTCTCCCCTCCGCCCTCCTCTGTCGCGCTGGCTCCTCGAATCCTGGTGAAGACATCGTCAACTGCTCAGTAAGAGGTTGTTTGGCGGCCGTTTTCGCTTCGCAGAACGAGCGGATAACTTGTTTCGATCCAGCTTCCCTCGCCGCCGGGTCTCTTTCGCAAGCCCTGCTTTTTTTGGTTCCCCGTCTGAAGTGTTGACTACCTCTCACGCTTACGAGGGCGACTAGTGGAAGCCAGCAACCCTAGCACGACCCAACGCGACGACGTCCGCCAGTTGCGAAGGCCTTCGGGATTTTCTCGCTGCGCTGGCTCATTCCCCTCCTCTCGCCGGCTTCGAAGTCTCTTGCAGAGCCTCACAGCGACGTTACGACAGATCTCGAGCTCAGCAGAACTCGTTGAATGCGCAGGAGGGCGACAAACGGGCGACCTTCGCAAGTTGCGCCCGCTCGTTCGCCTTGTCGTTGCTCGCATTTCGCGACGACTGCGCGTGCTATGCAAGTGATTCCAGACTCACCGCAGAGTCCAGACAGCCTTCGTCAAAGTCGGCCATTCATGCGCATGCACAATCTGACGACGTCACCGCAAGTCGGATCCCTCTGCTCCTTCTCGCCCTCTCCCCCCTCTCTCCCTCTCTAACACCACTCGCAACAGCTTACACACCCCCAACACACTCCCAACACACACCCAACACCATGTCTGGCGGATCCCTCTCGAACAAGATCGGCAACGCTACCGATGGCACGGTCGGCGAGCAGACCCTCACCAACGAGGCCACGAAGCTCGCCTCGCACACGCTCGACTACGCCAAGGGCGTCGTCGGACTCGGCAAGGACAGCGGCGCATCCCAGGCCGACTCGGCGTCGACCTCGCACGGCGCAGAGGGCTCGCAGACCCTCGGCGGGCTCATCAACGAGGGTCGTGACTTTGCGGCTCACGTCCTCCACGCTGCCAGCGAGTGCGTACCGCGACATTCCCTCGAGTCGAGCGACACCCAGCTGACGCCGTTACATCCCCGCAGTGTCATCGGCTCGGGCGCCGACAAGGCGAAGGAGGCTGCCGGTGACGCTCAGAAGTCGGCGGACGGCTCTGCTGCCCAGGGCTACGTCGCCAAGGCGCGGGACCTCGCCGCCTCTGCTCTCCAGACCGCCGAGGGGTGCGTTGCCTTCCTCTGCCGCAGTTTCTACAACCCCTACTCACACCTTCTCGCACGCAGACTGATCGCTGCTGGCCAGAAGAAGGCGGAGGAGGCGTCCGGCACCACCGCCGACGACCTCAAGGCGAAGACGGACAACGCCGCAAGCTCGCTCAACCAGAAGGTCGAGGAGTCGAAGGCTGGCTCGAACGTGCGTCCTCCCACCTCCTTCGCAGATTGGCCGCTCCTAACGCTCTCACACATCGACAGGATGCTGCCGCATCGGCGCAGGGATACGTCGCGGCGCTTCAGAAGGACGCGAAGGAGTCGTCGGCGCAGCTCGGCTCGAACCTCCAGAAGCAGGCCGACAAGGCGACGCAGTAGACCCTCCTCGTCTCGCAGGCTTCTTCTCCCACGCACCCCTAGTCCTGTAGCTACGATACCCCTTTTCACTCTCTCACTCGCACGCTTGAAACGAAGGCAGTCCAGACGATGCAGCGTCCGTTCCAACAGAGGTCTAGTCGATACAAGAAGCGAAGATGCGAGGACTAAGCAAATAACGCCATCTACACTCTCCTGCCGCCGCTCATTCCGCCTGCTGAGCCGGCAGCGCAAACTCCGTCTCCAGGATGTCCCGCTCAGTGATTCCGCTCCGCTCGCACATGCCGTGGAAGATGCCGCCAGCGCGGAAGAGGTTGATGGGGGCTGCGTGAGGGTCAGGTCAGCGAAGAAGCCAGAGAGGTCGGCGATGAGCGGAACGCACTGTCGTATTCGGCGACTGCACCGGCGTCCATAACGAGCACGCGGTCCGAGTCGATGATGGTGCGCAGGCGGTGAGCGATGACGAGGAGCTGCGAGCGTGGACGGCGTCAGTGGAGCTCAAAAGAGTAAGCGGGAAAGCGAACGCACCGTCTTGTCCTTAAACTCGCTGCGGATGGTCGCCTGAATGCGCGAGTCGGTCGCAAAGTCGACGGAAGCCGTCGCCTCGCTGCGAACGTAGCAAGTCAGCTTCAGCACTGGCAGAAACGAGAGAGGAGGGGGACGCACTCAAGCACGATGATCTTCGAGTCCTTGACGAGCGCCCTCGCAAGCGAGACAAGACTCCGCTCACCAACCGACAAATTCTGACCCTCGTCCTCGATGGCGAGGTCAAGCGTGAAGCGGCTTGCGGTAGGCGTAGACGCGGAGGAAGGCTCGGACGACTTGTCGCCCATGCTGGCGCGAGGGGGCGGCTGGTCGCGGTCGACGAGCCATGCCCGCTTGAGCGCGTCGTACAGCTCGGCGTCTTCGTGCTCGGCGAACGGGTCGAGATTGGTTCTGCGTCGAGCAAAGTCAGCAGCGGGCAGAGGGAGAGCCGAAATCAAGCGCTCACCTGACGGTACCGGCGAAGAGAAGCGCGTCTTGCGGGATGATGGCGATCTTCTTACGCAAGTCGGCGAGTCCAAGCTTCGAGATGTCGATGCCGTCGACCTCGATTGTGCCCGAAGAGACCTCGACGATGCGGAACAGCGTCTGCATGATGGACGACTTGCCAGCGCCTGTTCGGCCGACGACGCCGATCTTCTCGCCCGGTCGAACGCTCAAGTTGAGGCCCTTGAGGACGGGAGGCAAGTCCGGGCGGTAACGCATGACGACGTTCTTGAACTCGATCGCGCCGCCAGACGGCCACTCGACGGGCGGACGGGTCTCGGGGATCTCGGCGGGCGCCTCACGCTCGAGGTTGTTGGCATAGTGCAGAAGACGCTCGACCGAGTTCATGTCGTTCTCGACCTCGGCGCCCTGGCGAACCATCCAAGAGAAGGCTTGCGAGATGGTGAGGATGTAGGAGAGAACGAGACCGGTCTGCGATGGCGAGATGCTCGTCCGTGTGCCGACGGAGAACATGGCGACGGCGAAAGTGAGGCAGCTGCCGAAGAAGTCGAGGCGGAGACCGAGCTGTCGGAGCGAGTCGGTCAGCGTGTGAGCAGGACCAGCCGTTGAGCGAGAAACGCACCCATCGCTGGTTGACAACGGTGAGCATGTACGCCCTGTTCTCGAGGTCGATGTACGCCTCGTTCTGCTTGAGGAACTGTAGAGTCGAGGTAAGTCAGCCTAAGGACGGATACGAGCCAGTCGCAACGGGCCCACCTTCTCCTGCTCGCCGTAAGCGCGGACGGTCGCCATGCCGGAGAGCGTCTCGCTGAAGTGCGCGTAGAGCGAACTGCGAAGAAGGTTGTCGAGCCGCTTGAGCTCGCGGGCAGACTGGCGGTAGAAGCGGGCGGCAAAGGCGTAGAGGCAAAGGATGCAAGCGACGACCAGGAGGAACCATTGCTGGACGACGGCGATCAAGACGATGGCGCCGATGACGCTGCTCGCGGTTGAGACGAACATGCGGAACGAGTCCTGCGATACAAGAAGGCGGGTCAGTCAGGGCGAGAGTATACCTAGTTCGAGCTACTCACGCTCAGCGTGTTGTCCACCGTGTCGATGTCCTTTGAGAAGCGGTTCTGCGAGTGACGAGGGTGTCAGCGTGCGCTCGAGAGCCGGACAACACGCCTACGCACCATGATGCGGCCAAGCGGCGTCGTGTCGAAGAACGACATCGGCGCATGCATGACGCCGTTGATCGCGGCGTGGTGAAGCGAGCGGGAGGTGTTGTAGCCGATGATGGTCGTCGCAACGCCCATAACGAACGAGAAGATGGCCTGAAGGATACCGAACATCGCGTAGAGGCCCTCGTCTGCAAAGGTATAGGTCGGTCAGCTTGGCACAGGACTTCGCGAGCATGCAGAGTGGACGCACAGAAGCCCATCGACTGGTGGAACTGGTCCTCCTGCCACCAGACGAGCAAGTACGATCCCAAGACTTGCGCGCCCTGTTGAAGCGCGATGGCGAGGAAGAGGAGCGGGAAGGTGTACCATCCCTTCGCGAGGCGGAAGATACGCGCGTAGACTGTGTGGCGAGGGCGTTAGAAGCGGGTCGAACGCGAGGAGCGAATGGCAACGCACCAGCGCCCGAAACGGAGCCCGTCGCACGCTCTTCCTCCTGCATGAGCGCCTTGGCCTTCGGCTGGTCGTCCTTCTTCTTCTTGCCGTCCTTGCCACTCTCCTCGACCGCCGCCTCCTCCTTCTCGTCCTTCTCCTCCGTCTTCTCCTCGACGTCGCCACCAAACTCCTCCATCAACTGACTGAACGCTCCCTCCTTGTCAGCGACAAGCTCGGCGTACGTCCCTTCCTGCGTGATCTTGCCGTGGTCGAGGCAGATGATGTAGTCGACACGGGGGAGGAAGTGGAGCGCGTGCGTGACGAGGATGCGGGTCTTGCCTGCGAGCGAGCCGCAGATGGCGTTGTCGAAAAGGGCCTTGCCGACATGGGCGTCGACCTGCGGGGCCATAACGTCAGCAGCGAGCGAGAAGATATGGGAGAAGGTCTGGGCTCACGGCCGACAGAGGGTCATCGAGGAGGACGATGTCGGCGGGGTAGTAGAGCGTGCGAGCGATGTTGACGCGCTGCTTCTGGCCACCAGAAAGCGTGACGCCCTTCTCGCCGATCTCGGTCGCATCGCCGTACGGCAGCATTTCCAAGTCCGCCTCGAGGCAGGCATCGTGGATGACGCGGCGGTAGCGCTCCTCGTCGTACGGCTGGCCGAAAAGGATGTTGTCCTTGAGCGAACAGCTCTGCATCCACGCTTGTTGCGCGGCGTAGGCGATCGTTCCGCCGAACTTGATGTCGCCGCGAGTCTTCCTCATCTCGCCGACGAGCGCCTGCAACAACGAACTCTTGCCGGATCTGCGAGCGAGCCTCGTCAATACAGGTTGCGGGAGACCTTGAGAGCGACGCGTACCCGACGGCACCGACAATAGCGCAAAGCTGTCCCCTCGGAATCTTGAGGTTGACGTCTCGCAGCTGCAAGACCTCCTTCTCCTCCGGCGTCGTTGTCGGATCCGCCGTGTCCTGCTCGCCCTTGACGCCCGTCGCATCCGGCACGCCAGCCGTCGCATCTCCGCTATTCTCAGTCGACTCCGGGTCGGCAGGCGCGTTCTCCGCCAACTTGAGCTCGACCTTGGCCTTCTTCTCCTTCTCCTTGCGCTCCTTCTTGGCGCTCTTCGTCTCCTTCTTCACCTTCGCAGCGAGCTTCGCCTGCTCCTTCTTCGACTTGGGCGCCGAGTCGGGAGGCGGCGATTCCCACTGGAAGTCGGCATCGGTCACCTCGACGGCGTACTTGGCGGTGGGGTTGACGTCGAGCGTGACTTCGCGCTCGTCGGCGAGGAATACCTGCGCGATGAGAGAGGGTGAGCCAGAGGACGCTTGGAGGAAGTCAACGAGCCCACCTCGACGAGACGTCCGAGAGCGTTCTTGGCGTCCGTAATCGTCGAGAGCGACATCGGGAGCATCATGAGGCTGGGGAAAGAAGCGCGAGCAGAGTGAGCGAAACTCCCGGGACGAAGCAGAAATGGCGAAGCTTACGGCATGCGAATGCTGTTGACGGGAGGATAGAGCTTGTCAGCGCTGCATCTCCAAAGAGAGAACGGGAACGCCGAACGTACAGCTGGAAGAGGGTGAAGGAGGTGAAAATGCTCTGGGCGGTCTGCTGGTGTCCGGTGCTGGCGTAGGTGATGAACGCAAGAACCGTCGCAAGCGTCGGGAGGGACATGGCCACGCCCGTCGTCGCCGCGCGACTGACGAGCAAGTTCCTGACCTGCCTCAACTCCTTCGCGCGGTACTCTTGCAGCTTGGCGAGGTAGGGAATCTCCCACGCGAAAAATTTGAGAATCCGCATCCCGCCCAACAATTCGCCGATCAGCCGCGCGCGCTTGTCGGTCCACACCATCGCTTTGCGACGGAATCCAAACATCTTCTTCATCGCCCACGACTGAGGGGGGATCATGAGGAGGAGGAAGGCGATTCCGACGAGGCACGAAGGCCCGATCTGGACGAGGAGGATGGCCATGATGACGAGGAGCTGGATCGGGGCTGTCCAGCTCATGTGGAAGAAGCCGGCGCAAAAGTCGATGCGAGAGATGTCGGTTCCGATGTGATTGACGAGGCGGCCGTTCGTGATGACTGTCCGGGCTTTGCCGGAGAGGACCATCGCCTTGCGGTAAATGGCGGCGATCAAGGCTGCACGGACGAGGACGCCCGTACCGGCCGAGCGCTCGAAGAACGAGTGCAGGCAGAGCGAGGCGACAATCTGCATGCCCCAGAGTCCAAAGGCGAGTCCGATCCCGACGCCGATAGGGTCAGGCTCGTAGCCGGGGATGCCGCGGTGCGCTGCGTACGCCTTAGTGCCGAAGGTGATGAGGGCGCGGGTAACGAGGGGCGAGGTGACGAGGAGGCCGTCCGAAATGACCTTGAGGATACCGGCGGACCAGAAGCGCCAGAAGAACGTGTCCGAGATGGCGAGTGCGAGTCCCACTTGTCGCTTCCCGTCGCCCTTGCCGCCGAAGGCCTTGCCGACGCGCCACCATGCCCGTCGCAGCGCAGAGGGCTTGTACGACCCGTCCTCGAGCGCCTTGTTCCACGCCTCGACGGCCTTTCGTCGCCGCTCAAAGTTGGCGACGAGCCTGTCGGCGAGGAAAGAGGCTTGGAAGTCTTCGTGGAGTTTCCAGAGGTCGGTCGGGACGAGCGTGCGCTGCGAAGAGAGGCCAGGTCAGCTGCGGAAAGTCGAGCGACCGATTCCCGACGGAGACGCACCTGGTAGCCCGTGATCAGCATCGGCTGAATCCCTGCGGGACGTACGACGACGTGTCAGCGTTCCAGAGACTGGAGACGGCCGAGAAGACGAGGAACGCACAATAAAAGGTGATCTTTGAGAGGAAGTTGGCGGTGGCGAAGGGGATCTCCTCTGCGTCCTCGAACGACTTGTACGGCTCCCTGGGCTTGGGCAACCACCACCTGCGCTTGATGTGCGCGATATCCGTCCCCTTGATGTCGTTCGACGCGGCCATCGGCAGCCCTTTGTCGACGTCCTCCTGCTGACCCTCCTTGTCGCTCGCGCTCGCGGCGGACCCGCCCTTCTCGGCCTTGTCATAGTCGCGCTCGTGGCTCTCTGCGCGAGTGACGGTGCTCGTGGGCGAGGGCATCGCTGGTCGGCTCGCGGTGGAGGCGGGGGAAGAGGGGAGCGTCCGGCTGCGCGCAGAGGAGCGGGTCAGCCTTCGCGGGCGGGCGCGACTGTGAGAGTGAGAGATGCGCACCTTTTCCTGTGATCCCGCGAGAGTCCGGCTGTGCTCTGGTGCTGCGATGCGGAGGAGTCCAGAAGTGTCGTCGTGCGTAGCGAGGTCCGGTGGGAGTTGAAGCAGCGAGCGCGCGCAGACTTGGGCAGTCGAGGGTGCTCTATTCAGCTGTGAGTGTGAGTGAGCAGCCAGATGCGTTCGTTGAGCGGCAGCAAGAGTGCGAGGCGAAAGGAGAGACGGACGCGGTCGCCCGGAAGCTGACTGGCGCTCGGCCGGCGAGGGCGGAGGCGGCGGAGCATCCGTCCGAGACACAACGACGAACTCGCGAGGTGGCAGGGCAGGCAGAGCGGTACAGTAGAGTAAGCAGTTAGTATGAAGAAGTAGCTTGGGAGGGAGCGAGCGAACAAGTCGAGGAGGAGGATGTCAACATGGCTCACTCGGGATACGGCTTCTGATGGGCTGGCAGTACTATACAATGTACGAACAACACTGCAAGGACACCCGCAACCCTCACCGCGAGTGTTTGTGGACCCGCCTCGCTTTTCTGATCTGAGCGGACGCGCCTCGACGCCTCGTTGACCTTGGACGCTCGCTCGCACCCGGACGCAAAGGCATGGTCGACAAGCACATCCGCATAGACACAGACAGCGACGGCAACGAGTCGGACAGCGCGTCGCCCTCCAAGCGCGCCCGCTTGGACCACGACGAAGAGGAGGACCAGTCGGCGAACGCATCGCCCCTCCCGCGCTCGACACCGCCCAGGGACCGCAATGCGCAGGATCAGGAGGACGACGAGAGTGAGGACGACGCGATGAGCGAGGACGACGACGAGCAGAGGCAGGCGCTGGACGCCTTGCAACAGACTCAGCGCGAGGGGCCTTCGGTGCGTTCGAGGACCGTGCGAACGCGTTGGACGGGGCTGACTAGGCTTGCACCGGCTCACAGAGGATCGCAGAGGCCGGCGTCATCAAGCAGGTCACTCTGCAGAACTTCATGGCGCGTCTCGCCTCGCCCTCCCGCTGGATTGACATCTCCTAACTTTCGAAATCTATCTCACGCAGTGCCATGCTCACACGACCGTCGACTTCGGACCACAAGTCAACTTCCTCGTCGGCGTGAACGGGTCGGGCAAGTCGGCTGTCTTGACGGGAATCACGATGGCGCTCGGAGGGAATGCCAAGACGACGGTGTGTTGCGCTCGCTCGTTCGCGTTCGAAGGAGACGCTGACACTTCCTCGTCGACTCGCAGAACCGCGGACAGAAGGGCGGGGACCTGATCATGGAGGGCAAGCCGTGCGTTCCTCCTCCTCTCCCTCACTCTTCCGTTGCTCACTCGCCTCCTCTCGCCGCAGTTCGGCCCGCGTCTCCGTCACGCTCGCCAACAAAGGCGAAGACGCCTTCTTGCCGCACATCTACGGGAGCGAGATCACGGTCGAGCGCGTGCTGAACAAGACGGGGAGCGGGTCGTACAAGATCAAGAATGCGGAGGGCAAGGTCATGGATGGGAAGAAGTCGACGCTCGATGCTATCCGTGAGTCGCACATCGAGCTTCCTGCCAAGTGGCGGGACTGACGCGGTTGGGAGGGTGCAGTCGACAACTTCAACATCCAGGTCGACAACCCGATGACGGTTCTCACCCAGGACCAGTCTCGTCAGTTCCTCGCCTCTGCCTCGCCCAAGGACAAGTACACGGTGCGTTTGCCGGCCTCTCTCCTTCCCTTCTTCGCTGATCCACCCAAACGACTCCCGCAGTTCTTCCTCCGCGGCACGCAACTCGCCCAACTCACCGAAGAATACGAGCAAATCCGCGCCAACACCGAACAAATGGAAGCCGCCCTCCAGCGCAAGAAGGAAGTCTTGCCCGAGCTGAAGGACGCGTATAGGCGCGCGAAGGAGCGCGCGAAGGAGGCGCAGGCGGCGATCGAGCAGCAGGGGAACTTGCAGGTTTTGGAGGACCAGTTGGCGTGGAGTTATGTCAAGGAGGTCGAGGATGTGAGTCGTTTCCAAGCTTTCGCCGAGAAGCTGCGGACTCACATTCTTGCGTCCGGCAGCGCATCGAGTTCGGCGAGGACAAGATTGCCGAGGAGCAGGCGAAGTTGCTCGGCATGGAGGAAGAGCTCAAGAAGTACCAGGTGCGTTACTGCCTCCCTCGTCTCCCCCTTAGCTGTTGCCGACCTAGCGAAACCCTCTGCAGGATGAACTCGCTTTGCGCGAGAACAACATCGCCGACCTCTCTTCTGCCGAGCGCGAGGCTCGTCAGGAGATTGCGGAGAAGCAGCCGAGGCTTGACGAGCTGAAGGAGTTGCTCAAGGCCGACAAGGACCGCGCGACCAAGTGGAAGGTGCGTGCGAACGAGACTGCCTCTTCTCGGTAACGAATGCTGATACCCGCTCCGTTCGATAGGCCTTCGAGCGCCAGATTAACGCGACCGTTAGCCGCCTCACCGAGACCATCGCCGACTTTGACCGCCAGATCGCCGAGGAGGAGAAGAAGCTCTCGCGCGACCTCGAGGCCGAGCGGCGCCCGCTGCGCGACAACATCGTCCGTGCGAACGAGGAAATCGAGAAGCTGAGCATCCAGATGGTCCAGGCGCGCCAGGAGTCGACCGAGTTGTCGGACAAGTCGGAGCAGGTCTCGCCCGAGTACGACAACGTCAAGGCGCAGATTGAGACGGCCCAGCAGCGCGACCGCGACGTCTTTGGACGGATCGACCACACGAAGCGCACGCAGCAGAACACGATGCTTGCGTACGGACCGCGCATTCCCGAAGTGCTCAACGCTATCAACCAGGAGGGCGGCTGGCGTGAGAAGCCAATCGGCCCCATCGGGAGGCACGTCAAGCTCGAGCGCCCAGAGTATGCGCGCGTCCTCGAGTCGTTCTTCGGCCCGGCGCTCAACGCGTTCATCGTGACCAACCACGAAGACGCCGCTAAGATGCGCAGGATCCGCGACTACTTCAAGCTGTGCGTTCGCTTTGAATCATGCACATTACTCTTCTCACTGACACTGGTGTTTTCGCAGCGACCACAACGTCCCGATCATCACGCAGCGCTACGACAACTCGTTCGACTTTTCGCAGGGCGAGCCCGACTCGAGCATCCTCACCGTCCTCCGCGCATGCAAGGTGTGTCTCGCCTTCTCTTCTCTCAAGGCGACGACTGACGCCCTGCGTGCAGATCGACCACCCGCTCGTCCTTCAGGTCCTCATCGTCTCGTCCCGCATCGAGCGTAGCGGATTGGTCCCGACTCGTCCGGACGGTGACAACCTGATGCGCACGAACCCGCGCAACGTTGAGGCCGCCTACTCGGGTGACTGCTTCCAGCTTCGCAACAAGTTTGTCGCCGTTCGCTCTTTCCCTCCCCCGGTCCACACGCTGACTTTTTCTCCTCGAGCAGCCAAGGCAGGTCATCGTCGTCCGTCATGGCGCCGTGGAAGGGCGCCCCTCGTCTCGTCAGCGACGTCTCCGGCCAGATCGCGTGCGTACCGAATGTCTCGCCTTATGGGGCGCCTACTCTCGCTCACCGCTCTCGTCTGCAGCCGCCTCAACGAGGAGCGCGCAACGATCCAGCAGGACATTCAGCGCCTCGAGCAGAAGAAGGCCGAGTTGCACCAGCAGCTTGCGAGCTTCCACAGGCAGAAGCAGGAAGCCGACGTGCGTTCTTCCACCTCGTACCACCTTCCCCACCGCGCTGACTCGGTTCTCGCACGATCGCAGTCGAAGTTCGCGGCCGCCCAGAAGCGCACGCTCTCGCTCAACCGCAGCATCCAGCATTGGGACGCGCAGCTGACGGAGGAGCAGCCGAACAACATTGCGGCGCTGCAGGAGAACAAGAGGGTGCGCTCGTCTGCCGCCTTCCTACGCCGTCCGCACTCGCTCACGAGCCTGAACGACCGCAGGAAACGGAGGTCGAGCGCGAGAACGCCTTGGCGCAGTACAAGGCCGGTCTCGAGGCGCACAACGCCAACAAGGGCGACATGGGCGCGATCGCCGACGAGAAGGCCGAACTCGAGAACGTTATCAAGGGTCGCGAGAAGCTGCTCTCTCGCATGACGGCAAGTCTTCGGCACACCATCCGACTGCTCCTCCTCGCTGACACTCGTTTCGTCCCGGCACGCAGAACCAAACGGAGAGGGTTCATTCCGAGATCAGCGGCCTCAAGTCGAGGATCGCGCTCGTCGACAAGGCCAAGACGACGTCCGAGAAGCGGATCGAGCAGTTCAACGAAGAGCTCGAGGCGACGAAGCAGATGCGCCAGGTGCGTTCGCCTGTCTCCTCGATGTGCGGTTTACTCGCTGACAAGTGGTTTGCGCACACCGTAGGAACGCTACGACATGGCGATCGAGATCTGCCCGCGCCCCGAGGTTGCCAAGCCGAAGGACGCGAAGAAGCTGCAGAAGGAGATTGACCAGATCGAGCGTGCGCTGAAGGAGCGCGAGAAGCGTCAAGGCGCATCGATTGAGCAGATCCTCGAGGAGCTCGAGAAGCGCAAGCAAGTCGCGCAAGAGGCAGTTAAGTCGACCAACGAGATTGCCACCCTGATCAAAGTGCGTTCCCGACCATTCCCGCTCAACGCGCGTCTTCCTCTCGCTCGCAGGGCAAGCTGCTGAAACCGTTCTTTCGCCTCTCGGAGGCTCTCTCGACCGCGTACGACAATCGCGTTGGACGCTGGACCGACTTCCGCTCGCACATCGCGCAGCGCGCAAAGAGCCAGTTCCAGCACCACCTCCGGCAGCGCGGCTTCAACGGCAAGCTCAAGTTTGATCACAACAAGTGCCGCCTCAACATCGTTGTCCAGACCGAGGACGCGCAGGAGGGCCAGAAGGCCAAGCAGAAGGACACGAAGAGTCTCTCGGGCGGAGAGAAGTCGTTCTCGACCATCTGCTTCCTCTTGACGATGTGGGAGGCGGTCGGGTGCCCGCTGCGCTGCCTCGACGAGTTTGTGAGTTGTCGCCGTCGTCTCGTCGTTCGCCTTTTCCCGCATCACGCTGACCGCTTCACGCGCTCGCAGGACGTCTTCATGGTGCGACAGCCGCCCCGAGTGCTCTCTGAGCTTGTGCTCACTTTTCCCGCCCGCAGGACGCCGTCAACCGTCGCATCGCCATGCGCATGATGATCGACACAGCCAAGACGGCCGACCAGACGCAGTTCATCCTCATCACGCCGCAGGAGATGAGCGTGCGTCCCGAGTCCCCCGTTTCTCACCGGCGAAGGGCGCGCTGACAACCCTGTCCGACGCAGAGCATCACTTGGGGCCCGGAGGTCAAGGTCAACAAGCTCGAGGACCCGAAGCGTTCGCAGGGTGCGTCAGCCTCTCTCGAGCAGCTTGATCATTCTCACGCTGACATTTGCGTCGCGCAGGCGCCCTCGCCCACGGCCGCTGAGCGCTGGTCGCTCCCTCCGCCTCGTTTCCTCTTCCATCTCTCGCTTGTCCGACTCCCGCCCACTCGCAGTACCCGCACGTTCCCTGGCCCATGTTTCTCCTCGTGTTGTCTGCCTTGTTCTCCCTTCGCATGTGCACAGAAGTCCGTTTCACCGCCGTTGTCTAGAGGAGTCGGCTCTTTCGCAGGTCTGGCGGCCTCTCCCGCGCTCTCAACGCTCTCCCGCTCGGTCTGCTGGGTCAGTTGCTCTTCAGCGAGACGTTGTCAGTCCTTCCAGCGCATCAGGAGGCGTTCCCGACGAGCTGAGGTGGATGCATGCGAGGTGCTCCGCCCGGCGCAAGGTTGCGGCGAGGCGACCACGAGCCAACAGCACCTCGGCCAGCTGGCTTTGCCTGCGAACTGGCTGACTGCTGCTGCCGTGCAGGGCTACGAGTGCGCTCTCACACCCGCTCACTGATCGCCCACCGCTCAGCACCCACTCGCACACTCTTTCACCGCCAGCGACGCGAGCGAAGTCGCCCAGAGCGAGGCCTTCACCGCATCGCACGGCTCACTGCCACCACCAGAGTGCGCGCCGACCACTTACAGGGGTGCAGGGGCCCAGAGAAACGCAGGTGAGCCGCCAGTCGCCCACCAGCACCTGTCCGCCGTCTTCACAGGCTGACCCCCTCCGACCACCCTCCACCGTGTCACCACCGATTCTTTCGGCAAGCAGACTCCGTCCGAGCAGCCAGCATCGCCGTCGTGACCTCTTGACTGTCCAACAAAAGCAGAAGGAGGTCTCCCGCCGTCCAGCTTGCCCTTCTTTCCCTTCCCCCCACCAATGACCTCTCTCTCCCGACTGCTCGACGGGCCCGAAGGTGCGAACGGTTACGCCGCATCGTCCATCGCTTCCTCTTCCACCCAGCCAGCGCCGGCTCCGATGGCTGCTCCGCCGCCCAAGCGCAAGAGGCCCAGCAGGGCCGCCGCCGCCTTCATCGACGAGGAGGACATTGCCAACCGCAGGGTACGTACAAAGTCGTGGTCTGGCGTGCTTGGGATCCTCCTGACTGTGCTGGTCCCATCCACAGTCCTCGCTGCGCCAGTCGACCCGCCCAGCTCGCCGTTACAACGACGAGCTGTACGACGACGGCGACGGGTTCCTCGGGCGCAGCAACGGCCGCTCCTCCTCCGCCGCCATCTACACCCAAAACGGCGAAGAAGTCGCCTCCGACGAAGAAGGCGACGGCCTCTTGCGCTCGACCTCGCACATCTGGCGCGAGCCGCTCAAGACGTATGTCTACAACTTGCATGCGCGGCGACGCCAGGTCGAGCGGGACGTCGAGGACGACGAAGCGAGTCGCAAGTTCCTTGTTGCGGCGAGGGCGGTCGAGATGGCGGAGAAGCGTATCCCGGCGATGCGCGAGAGGAGGGTTGTCCGGCTCGTCGAACTCGAGCATGAAACCGAGGTGCGTGCGCGGGAGGAAGAGATCGCACGTACCAAGGCGGAGGAGGAGGACTCGAAGCGCGTCAAGAAGGAGCAGGAGAAGGAGGAGCGGTTGAAGAAGCAGCGCGAGGCGGCGAGGCGCAAGCGCGAGGAGGACCGCCTCAAGCGCGAGCACGAGAACGAGCAGCGCAAGGCGCGCGCGGAGGAGGCGAGGATCGCCAAGTTGCAGGAGGCGGAGCGCAAGGCCAAGTTGACGCCCGAGGAGCGCGAGGCGGAGGACAGGGCTTTGGCAGAGAAGCTGGCGCGCGAGCGCGAGGAGGCTGCGCAACGCATGCGCGAGATGGAGGAGGAGCTGTTAACGAGCGGCCGCGGTGCGCGCAAGCGCAGACGGCCGGGCGAGGACCTCGAGGCGGATGCGGCGGACGCCCTCTCGTCATTCGGCATGTACGCCGAGTACGACGATTTCGACGACGAAGACGACAGCGGCGTCTTCCAGGCGCCGGATGCGAAGAGCCGCAAGGGTAAGGGCGCATCGAGGCGGTCCTCGTCGCTTGCTGTCGACACGCCTGTCCTCCCGCCCGGCGCCTACGCCGGACCCGACGGCCAGTACTACGACGCCTCGGGCAATGCGCTCGCCTGGCCTCCTCCTCGCATCTCCGAGTCGCCCATGGTCGGAGACGACGACGTGTACGAGGGCGAGGCCGCCAAGGGTCCGGGAAAGAAGAAGGTCAAGCTGTCGCCCGAAGAGCTGGAGCGCAAGATCTGGGTGCAGATTGCTCGCAAGGACATCCCCAAGGTGAGCAATCGAGCCGTCTGCCGCGTGTCATGTCGTCGCTGACCCTTACGCTCTCGCAGGTCTCCAAGGTCCAGCAGCAGCAGACGACATCTCGGCAGTTCTTCTCCAAGCGACTCGCGACCGTCGTCTCTCGTGAGGCTCGTCGCGCAGCAACCCGCTCGAAGCCGACCAAGGACGTCCAGACCCGCGCCAAGCGCGTCATGCGCGAGCTGATGCTGTACATGAAGGGCAACGAGAAGCGCGAGCGCGAGGCGCGCAAGAAGGCGGAGAAGGAGGCGCTCGAGAAGGCGAGGAAGGAGGAGGAGGTGCGCGAGGCCAAGAGGCAGGCGAGGAAGCTCAACTTCCTCATCACCCAGACTGAGCTCTACTCGCACTTTATCGGGAACAAGATCGAGAGAGCGTTCGTTGCCGCTTCCCAAGGGCGCATACTGACTCGCCTACCCACAGCGAGCGAGGCGGAAGAGTCTGCCGACACTGCGGGCGAGGCCAAGGCTCCCGTCGCCGCCGAGCCCAGCGCCTCACTCAAGGCTGCGATGGCTGCTCGCGATACGCAGGGCGAGCTGCGTGACCTCAACTTTGACGAAGGTGAGTGCCGGCGCCGTGGTCGGACGAAGGAAAGTCGGCTGACGAACTTGCGCACGGCAGACGACGAGGAGAACGCCGCGCTGCACGCTCGTCGGAACGCCCAAGCTGCCGTCGACAAGGCTCGCCAAGCTGCTTCCGCATTCGATGCTACGGCGAAAGAGGCTGCTCAGCCTGCCGCGTCCACCTCGAACGCCCCCCTCGACTTTGACGGCGACGACCTCAACTTTCAGAACCCCGAGACCGGCGGCGAGCGCGTCGTCGTCAAGCAGCCCAAGATGCTCGCGTGCACGCTGAAGGAGTACCAGCTCAAGGGTCTCAACTGGCTGGCGAACCTGTACGAGCAGGGCATCAACGGTATCCTTGCCGACGAGATGGGTCTCGGCAAGACGGTCCAGTCGATCGCGCTCATGGCCTACCTCGCCGAGGTGCACAACATCTGGGGCCCGTTCCTCGTCATCTCGCCCGCGTCGACCCTGCATAACTGGCAACAAGAGATCACCAAGTTCGTCCCGAACCTCAAGGCGCTGCCCTACTGGGGCAACACGAAGGACCGCGCCGTTCTGCGCAAGTTCTGGAACCGCAAGTCGATCCGCTACGACAAGGATGCACCCTTCCACGTCGTCGTCACATCGTACCAGCTCGTGAGCACCCGAAACGATCATCCAGCAATCGCGCGCTTGCTGACCGCTTCCTCCCGCAGGCCGTCGCGGATGAGAAGTACTTTAATCAGGTCAAGTGGCAGTACATGGTGCTCGACGAGGCGCAGGCGATCAAGTCGGCGTCGTCGGCTCGCTGGAAGACGCTCCTCGGCTTCCGCTGCCGTAACCGCCTTCTTCTCACCGGCACGCCGATCCAGAACTCGATGCACGAGCTGTGGGCCCTCCTCCACTTCATCATGCCCTCGCTCTTCGACTCGCACGACGAGTTCAGCGAGTGGTTCTCGAAGGACATCGAGGGCAGCGCCGAGAACAAGGGCGCGATGAACGAGCACCAGCTTCGCCGCCTGCACATGATCCTCAAGCCGTTCATGCTTCGTCGTATCAAGAAGAACGTGCAGAACGAGCTCGGCGACAAGGTGCGTTTGGCTTGACCGGCTACGCGAGCGTCTCGCTCACCTTACGACGCACGCAGATCGAGGTCGACGTCTACTGCGACCTGACACCTCGACAGAAGGCGATGTACCGCACGCTCAAGGAGAACATTTCGATCACCGACCTCGTCGCTCGCGCCTCGACTCTCAATGACGATGACAGCGTCAAGCGCCTCATGAACCTCATCATGCAGTTCCGCAAGGTCTGCAACCACCCCGAGTTGTTCGAACGCGCCGACGTCACTGCGCCGTTCGCCTTGGCCGACTACAACAAAACGGCGAGCTTGATCCGCGATCCGGACGTCCTCGAGGTCCCGTACGCCACGCACAGCGCCATCGAGTTCACGCTTCCGAAGATGCTGTATCGCGACGGCGGCTTGCTTCACGTTCCCGGGACGGGCTCTCGCGCCGGCAGCGACAGCTTCTACCTTGATCGTCTCCTCAACATCTGGCGTCCCGATCATGTGCACAGCTCACTCAAGGAGAACGGTGAGTTGGAGTGAACGAGCTGGTATGTGCTCTCGCTGATAGTGCCGCTTCCACAGAGTCACCATTCGCCTTTGCCCGCGCGCTCGACCTCAGCCCAGCCGAGCTGTACCAGGCGGTCTCGGCACATGGCATCCTCCGGCTCGGTCTCGCCATGAAGCGTCAAGCAGATGTTGATGCCACCGTCTTGTACGAATCGTGAGTCGACCTTCGTTTCGCCGCTGCGCACGCCTGCTAACCCCGCTTGAGCAGGTCCATCGACGACACCGACGCTCCCGCCCGCAAAGGTCTCTGCAGCCTCGTCCTCTCCTCTCCCGCCGCCAAAGTCACTGCGAACGTCTCTGGCCGACAGCACGGCTTGACGCCGCTCGCCGAGATCGAGCGCAACTTCTCCCGCTCCTCGCCTCTCCTTCATCCCGACGCGCGCTTCTACTACGACGCAGCCGTCGCGCCCGCTATCGACATCTCCTGCAGTGATCGCTCGTTCGCGTACGAGAACGAGCAGGAGCGCTTCGACGACCTCTTCCACGCCGCCTTCTTCGGCCTGCCGCCCTCGTCACGGGAGTCGCGCGCGGCGATCCAGGAGTACGAGGATGCCATGCCAGGCTTCTCGCCGCAGGGCGTCGTCGACCTCACCGAACCCTCGCACCTGCCGCTGCCGTCCATGCAGGTCCCGCAGCTGCAGAAGCTCATCCTCGACTCGGGCAAGCTCGCCAAGCTCGATGCGCTCCTCACGAAGCTCAAGGCCGAGGGTCACCGGTGCCTCATCTACTTCCAGATGACGCGCATGATCGACCTGTTCGAAGAGTACCTCGCCTTCCGCCAGTACAAATACCTCCGCCTCGACGGCAGCTCGACCATCTCGGAGCGTCGCGACATGGTCACCGACTGGCAGACCAAACCCGAGCTGTTCATCTTCCTTCTCTCGACTCGTGCCGGTGGTCTCGGCATCAACCTGACGGCCGCCGACACCGTCATCTTCTACGACTCGGACTGGAACCCTTCGGTGCGTGCGCCTCTTTGTGTCCTCATATCCTGAACGCTGACCACGCTCTCGCAGAACGACGCGCAAGCCATGGACCGCGCACACCGCCTCGGACAGACGAAGCAGGTCACCGTCTACCGCCTCATCACGAAGGACACGGTCGACGAGCGGATCGTCCAGCTTGCGAGGTGCGTTTCCCGTCCACGCATCCTTCCTCGTCTGCTAGCTCACGGTGTTTCACCTGCAGGAACAAGAAGCTCGTTCAGGATGCCGTCGTTGGCTCGTCGGGCGCTGCCGCTCCGAGCGAAGGTCCGGCCAAGGCGAACGAGGTCGTCTCGCTGCTTCTCAACGACGACGAGCTGGAGGAGAGTCTCCGTCAGGCCGAGAAGCGTCGCAAGCGCCTCGAGGAAACGAAGCGCGATGCAGGCCAGAGGGGCGCCGCCAAGCGTGAGGACAACCGCAGGCAGAAGAAGGCGGCTGACGCGGAGCAGGCGCTCAAACCGAGCGGCATGGGCATGGACGACGAGGAGGGTGCGTTGCGAGGTGTTCGTGCGAAACGAGCATCTGCTGACGCCGCTCTCGCTTTCGCAGACGGCTTCTCCTTCTTCGCCGACGTCAATCAGACGGCTGCGAACGACGACGATGCCGAGCAGCCCGCCGGCAGCGGGACCGAGACGCCGCAGCCGCAACCGAAGCCGAAGGCACCGCGGAAGAGGGAGGTCGAGCTCGACGAGAACGGCCAGCCCAAGGCGAAGCGGAAACGACGCACCAAGGCAGAGATGTGCGCTCCTCTCGTGCTCTCTTTCTCATAGGTTTGCTGACACTTTCTTGACCGTCGGTAGGGAGATCTTCCGCGCCGAAGAAGCGGAGCGCAAGAGGAAGCGCGAGGAGGAGCGCCTAGCGAAGAAGGCTGAGAAGGCCGCAAAGGGCGGGAGGCGATGAGCGTGTGCTCTCATGCTCTCTTGCTTGTTCTGTGACTGTACCGCACCCTCGCATGTTGTCCTTTCCATCGTTTCCTTCCCTTTCACTCGCATTCATTGTAACTCGCATTTTCTCTCGTCCGTCGCTCGTCCGTGTGGCCCTGCCTCCCTCGAGCGCCTCGACAGTCTTCGGGAGTGCGACAGCAGATTGGAAGCAAGCGAAAGGGGAGAGCGTGGCCGGGCCCGAGCAAGCGAGCTCCGTTCGTGCGGTGTCTGTCCGGGTCGAGGTGCTGTCCTGGCCAGGGTAGCCCGACGAGGCTGAGCGACGTCGCTCGACAGAAGTGAGCAAGTCCAGCTGAGAAGAAGCCGCAGAGACTCGTTGGTCGAGAGGGGAGGCAGGCGTAGGGCGAAGCTGAGCAGGCCAACGTGTCCAGGAGACGCCAAAAACATATTAGCGTCTCCTGGTCTTGATCCAGGGACCTTCGGGTGATCTTTTGGTGCAGTATGAGCCCGACGCGCTACCGACTGCGCTAAGACGCTTGACTGGAGGCGCCCGAAAAAAAGTTGCGTCTACAAACAAAATTTTGGTGGTAAGAGCAAGGCACCCACGTCCAGCTCGTCAGTTGTCGGTCACGACGCCTCAGCAGAGGCCTGTGGAGTACAAAGGATAAGTTGGAAGGTGATCCACTGCGTGGAAGGAGGATTGGAAGCAGCTCACCTCGGTCTGGCGGAACAGGCGGTTGTCCTAGCTTGCTACGAGTCTCGCCGCGGGAGTGGCGGAGGAGCAGGTCCATTCTAGGCCGCTGACGGTGCCGAAGGTGCGTCTGGGCGGCTCTGAGGGGTGGGAGGAGGACAAGGCGATGAAGTGCGCTGGGGGCCGAAGTCGGCAACCACGAGCGCTTGGGCGCTGTGAACGCAGCAGAGCTGAGGGAGCAAGTCTTCAAGCCGTCACAGCCAGCGGCGCAGCCTAGCAGTACAAGCCAGTGAAGATGCACTGAGGAGCAGGAGGAGAAGGAGCGAAGCGGGGGACAACGACGCCTCAACTCCTCGTGAGTGAGCCGAAGTGATTATGTGAGCGTTATGATGGTCCGCGCAGCCTGTTCTGCGCCCTGCACTGCTTTTCACCGCTCAACAGCCAAGTCAGTCTTCCCAAGTTGACATCGCGCTGGTCCTCCCTCGGCCCAACTCGCTCACAGCCAGTGTACGGCTCGCTGGACACCACCAGAGGGTTTCTAGTCTGCTTGAATTACTACGACCCACACGCGACCCGCCCCACGCCCTGCACGCTCCCCTTTCGTCCGTCCTCATCTCCAGATGCCCGGCCTTCTCTACATCGAGCTCGCGACGACACCAGGGACGGACGAGGCCACCAGGCATGATCGTGGTGGAGTAGTGATCCGGGCGGACCAGTCGTACGAGGTGCGCAGCTGTTGAAGCGCTCCTCGTCGAGGTTGACTGACCCAGCTGACCTTGACTTGCTTTCTCAGGCTGCTCTGCGTGAGGTTCACTCGTCCTTCAGAATTTCCGAGACGACCTACGACTGCTGCTTTGCTCAGCGTCCCCCGCACCGTGACAAGCCGTTCATCGTCGCCCCTTCAGCCTGGGAACTCCTTCCGCCCGGCTCGCACCTCGAATTCGTCGTTACGCCGAAAGGACAGGTCAAGCCAGTTGTCGATGTCCCGGCAATCATAAAGCTCGAGGACCCAAGTTCGTCAGCAGAAGGAGCAGCTGCGCGCGAGGCGTCCCTCCCGCCGTCTACCGTCCGAAGCCAGGTCGCCAGCTCGCAAGCGACCAGCTTCCACGCTCCCGCCACTCCCAGCAACACCGACGACTCGGATGTCGAAGTCAGTGACAGCGAGGACGATAGCATTGCGCTGCGAGGGGGACTCTTCGGACCGA
Organism: Rhodotorula toruloides NP11; assembly: GCF_000320785.1. Lineage (NCBI taxonomy): Eukaryota > Fungi > Basidiomycota > Microbotryomycetes > Sporidiobolales > Sporidiobolaceae > Rhodotorula > Rhodotorula toruloides. The sequence continues at coordinate 218,874 of NW_015622981.1, read as the reverse complement.
GGCCGAGCGGGCTTGCTGGCGAAGGTGAACATGGCGGCGACGGCTTCCAGGCGGACGATCCGCGACACAACGCCGCTCAACGCGCGCGGTCTGCATCGCCATCCCCTTCGACCCTTTCCAGTCGGAACGGACGCATCAAGGCGGACTTGCGACGTCGCATCGAGGAGTCGGAAGGCGAGGAGCGCGTCGCAGAGTCAACCTCCAATCAGCACGACTCGTCTGGGTCCGCTCAATCCCGCACCCTCGACGGAACTCCTCGCGCGTCTCGCACCAGCGCAGACTCTGAGGCGTCTTTCCGAGTGGGACTTGACGCGAACGGCAACGTCGCCTTCGTCGCCCCTTCGCCTGCGCCCTGGTCTCCCACGTCACGATCCGCAACTGCCGCACAGTCGCGAAAAGGCAAGGAGCGGGCATACGAGCCGGTCGCAGCCTCGCCAGCCAAGAAGGCCGTCAAGAAGGAGGTTTCGTCGCCGGCAAAGGGTCCCGTTGCGTCGACAAGCGGCAGTTCCGACATGTCGATATGGCGAACGACTTCCCTCAACCCTCGCATCTCCGGCGAAGCCTCGACCTCCGCCAGCTCATCCGGCCTTTCGTCATCTCGCTCGATCCCCAACCTCTCCTGCGGCTCAGCCAGCAGTTCCGCCTCGCCCGCCCTTTCCTCCATCCACCCCCCTGTGGTCAAACGAGCAAGATCGTCCTCCCCGGACGCCGCGCCGAACAAGCGCGTCGCACAGACGACGCCTCGAGCCGGCCGAGCGGCGCCTAGTTCTCCCGCACGCTCTCACCTACACCGAACGTCGCCATACGTCGCGCAAGACACTCCGCCGCCTCCGCCCGCCTCGCAGAGGTCGTCAACGGCCCGAAAATCATGGTCCGACAAGCGTCGTGAAGCGCTCTCTCGCCCTCGCGTCTCGATCCCGCCTCTCGGCCGCAGCGAGCGCTTCCACTACTGGATCCGACTCCCAAATTGGCCGACCGCACCTCCCAACTTGGGTCCGCTCAAGCCGGTCTTGCTCTTCATGCAGCAAGCGAGGGGCGACGTGACGCTCGGTCTCACACTCGCGCGAGTATTTGACGCGGCAGCAGAACACAGCGGATGGGACGCAAAGGACCTGAAGGCGACGTTCCATGTCCCGGACGACGCGGGGAAGGAGGAGGACGTCGTCGTTTGGGGATGGGACACGATCTTGACCGAGTTCTGCGACTTGGAGGAGATTGGCCTCGAGGGGAAGGGCGACGTTATCGACTTTGACTACGCTCCGTACCGCCCGGATCGCGGCTGCTATGATGTAGACTGAAAACAGGAATGTACAGGCTTCGCCGCATCGTCACGTCCTCCTGGTTCTGCGCTCTTCGAATCGTCGAGCATAGGCCAGCATCGCTTGAAATGCATTCATCTGCTACGTCGTCCGGTCGTACCTCTTTGACGGATCCATCTCGCAGCGCTTCGCCCTTGCCCGCCGAGGATCCATCGTTCGCCTTCTTCGTCGAGGGTCGCAGCTGTGTGACTGAGAGCTGCTTACAATTGGAGCGCGCGTCACCCACCCTTGCATTGCTTTTGGGAAGCTACTCCTCCTCCTCCTCCTCCTCCTCCTCCTCCTCCTCCTCGTCCGCCTCCTCCTCCTCTTCCGACTCCTCCTCCTCCTCCGACTCGTCCTCCGACTCCCATTCCGACTCAGAATCCTCCGCCTGCCCACCTGGCTCCTCCAGCTCGTACCTACGAGCTTCCTCACTTCCCAATACCCACCATCCGGCATCACCGCTCATGCACCAGCTGCACGTCCCCTCGGTATTATCGAAGCTCTGCGGATCCAGTACGAAAGGTCAGTCTTGGTGAGCAACAGTGAGGGAGGGACATGAGAGCGCACCATGCACCATCGGCGCCCGGCAACAATACTCTCGTCTGGGAGGATCCTCAGCACGTTTGCCAATTCGTCTGCCAGATCCTTCGCATCCGCCCGACCTGCTTCTTCCCACTCATGGGAGATCCACACGTAGTCGCGTTCTTCGTCATCCTCATCATCGCTGTCGTAGTCTTCAATCAACAACACCTGCTTCGTCGCCGTCACGTTAACAAAGCCCTCTTTGCGGAGAGTCGTCCAGAACTCGACCCTCAACAATGGCGACGCAATCAACCTCGTCTCGAGGAACGCTGCGAGGATCTCATAGCATGCGCCTAGGGGTATCTCAAAGCCGAGAACCAGCTCGACGAGCGTGTCGGGCAAGGCGGCGAGGAAGCCGGACAGTAAGGCTTGACGTCGGGTACGGTCGCCGTGTGCGTCGAGGTCGTACAGGTTGTCTGAAAGGCAGAGCGACTCGAGACGTCGGAGGCTCCGCAACATCCTCGTGTAGGTCTCGATGTGGCAGGACCGTCCCGTGTTGAGGCCTGTTGCGAGTCGTAGGTCGAGGGAAAGGAGGTTGACACAGCGGGCGATCCATTCTGCCACTCCGACGACGTTGGGTGATTGACAAGAGACGCGGAGACTCGTGAGCGAGGCGGGGTCGAACAGGCTGAGGAAGCGCTGGAGACAGATTGCTCGGTTTCTGGCGCGCATAACTCGTTGAGGGACATAGGCTGTCTGCTGACGTAAAGAGAGAGGCTGCGGAGAGGCTGCGGAGGTGCGGTGGGCTCCGGGGAAGGCGCCTTGGGCGGAAAGAACGAGCTCTCCAGGGATGTGTTGAGCTGGAAGCGGCGAAGGCGCATGCACTTTGGGAGGACAGCAAGGAGGGGTGATGGGTCCCAGAGTCCCGCGCGAGAGACGGCGAGGGAAATGAGGTTCGCAAAGGGGAGGTGAGGGAAAGTAGCGTCGAGAAGATCCGGCGACTTGAAGCTCCAGTCGACGTGCGTGACGCCCTGGCAGATCTGGAAGAGCTGGCGGAGAGACTCGGTCGTGCACTTCTCTGCCTCGAGCTGAGAACCTAGGACGATCTCTCGCACGTAGTTGGCGAGGTGAGGAAAGGCGTGGAGATGGCGGATGAGGGCGGGAACAGCTCCCGAGCGGTAGTAGCCCAAGAATACGGGCCTCCGAAACGCCAGCTCTTGTCCCACGTCCTTCCATTCGCTGCAGACCCGCGCGACAATCCTCCCCAAGTCCTCAGGCTCCGCAGCGTCCTCTCCTCTGGTAACCTCGTCGAGGATGCGGCGCAGGAGCTCGACGGGCAGGCGGGGTAAAGTGGCGGGCATTGCTGAGTCTGGAAGCGTAGCAGGCAGCGTGTACGAACGGTTCAGCGTCGAAGAAGTCTCAGCCGAGTGAAGCGAAGGAGGGCAAGAGACGAAGTCACGGAGCGGGTCGCCCTCCTCGCTTTCTCCCAGATTGGCTCACACGCTCTTCTATGAGTCGTATACATCCTTCTAGGGCTCTGCTGAACGCCTCGCACGCTCGCAACTCCTCCTCGTTTGGCGGCGTCCAGGTGCATAGCCTCGCCGACATCTCCGAATGACAAAAAAGCCCCGCGACGGCGACGACGGCGCTCTCCCTCCTCCCGCTCACCGACACCGCTCACACACGCGCAATGACCAACGCACAGGCTGCACCCGCCGCCCAGCACGTCAACTTCTCCAAATTCGCAACGCCCACCTCGCCAACTGTCGACGTCCCGCTGGCGGTCATAAATCGACCAGTACCGTCGCAGCTGGACGAGGGCAAGGTGTTGAGGTTCATGGAGGACATCCAGGTGCGTCCTGTGCCGACTTGAGCGGTGCGGAAGCGGGCTGACTTTCCGCTCGTCTCCCCCCCCCTTCCTCCCCTCTGCAACGACTCCTTCGCTATTCTTGAATTCTTGATCCTCCGTCCAAACGAGCAGAAAGGAGATGACTTGACGCCTATAGAGGTCCTGCGCTGCGTCGCGCCCGACGGACAGAAGTATTTTTTCGCCTTTGGAGGATGTCACCGGTGCGCCTCCAATCCACTCGATCCATTAGCTCGCTCACTAACGAACGAGAGGGACGCAGGTATGAGGCGCACAAGCGGCTCAAGAGCGAGACGATTCCCGGACGGATAATAAACGTCCCGCCTTCTGCGATCCGGATGTACTTGGGCGCAAGCGCGCCTTTCTGACGGCTCGCGGTTCTCGCTGTATATACGTAGACGCCTTGGGAGCATAGAGGCAATGTAGCTAATCACGCACATCTCGCGAAACCGCTTGACAAGGTTTTGGGCGGAGAAAGTGCGAATTGCGGGAAACTGACAAGTCTACTGCGCCGCCGGCGCACTGCTCTCCTGCCCGCTGACCCGCCAAGTGATGACGCGCGACCCCTCCCCACCCGCAACGAGCCTCTCGCCGTCCCAGTCGATCGCGAGCACCTTCTCCGGCTCCTTCCTGTCCTCGTCGCCCTCCTTCTTCGGCACCGGCAGCGTAAACAACGCCTGCTTCGCGCTCCTCGCGTCCCAGATACGCACAGTCGAGTCGTACGACCCCGAAGCGAAGAGGAGCGGCGAAGTCGGGTGCGCGGCGACGGACGAGACGGGCGCCGTGTGCCCCGCGAGGGTGAGCGAGATGTTCTGCGTCGCGTCGGTGCGGAGGTCCCAGAGGCAGATTAGGCGGTCGGTCGAACCCGTCGCGAGGAGGTTGGGCGAGGTGAGCTGCGCCATCGCAAGGAGGACCTTGGCGCTCGTCTGTGCAGGTGGAGCTGGTCAGTCTCGCGTCTTCCCGTCGTTCGACGCCTGCTTCGCACCTTGCTGCTCGTCTCAGCACCGATCGTCAAGTCCCAGCTGCGGACCGAGTGGTCCCAGCCAGCCGAGTACGCCTTGGTCACGTCGCTGCGGTCAAAGACAGCACGCGAGACCTTGCCCGTGTGGCCTCGCAAGACAGCCATCGGAGTCTGCGCAAGTCAGAAAGTCAGTCGACAGGCTGCAGCGAGAGCAGCAGCCGGAAACGCACCTTGTTGACGACCGCGCCGGACTGCTTTCTCCGCTTCTTCTTCCGCTCGCCGCCTTCCAGCTCGACGTCACCCTCGTTGACGCCCGGCGTGAGGTCCCAAAGACCGACGAGACCGTCCCAGCCGGCGGTGAGCAGGTGAGGCGCGGGAGTTGCGGTCGAGGAGGAAGAGGGAAGAGGGCGGGAGCGGACGGAGGCGATAGGGGCTTGGTGAAGGGAGAGGGTGTAGAGGGTCTTAGGCGGGGTGAGCTCGGCGGGAGCAGCAAGGGAAGGAGGCGGGACCTGCGCGAGGACAAGCGTGAGCAGCGGTCGCGAGGGGAAAGACGCCCAGACTCACCGTGTACTCCCATACCCGTCCGACGCGGTCCATTCCTCCGCTTGCGACCCATCGCTTGTCTTCCGAGCCGAGCGGGTGAGGTACGTAGGTGGCGGAGAGGGCAGAGAGGTCGTGGCCGGTGAAAGTGAGGGTCGAAGGCGGAGGCAGGTCGCTGGATTGAAGCGAGAGCGTGCCGGCGTACGAGGCGGTAAGGACGGCTCTATTGACTCGCAGGCAAAAACAAGGGACGGCATGAGCGACTGAGATTGCATGCTTGCGGCAGAGACTACCGCAATGCGAAAGAACGGGTCGACGCACCCTCGCACGGCCGACGAGACGTCGCTCACCCAGTCCTCGCTCGGCTGCGTGCTCTCGAGCCGAGGAGGGAGGGTGGACGGCAGGAATTCGACCTCGAGCACAACTTCCTCGCTCGTTCCCGTCGCAGCGCAGTAAGCGCCGAGCGAAGACCGGAGCAAGGTCTGGTCGATCAAGAAGTCGAACGGGACGGGTGACTCTGCGAGTGCGGGAACGGGTCAGCTCGGGCTCTACTACGAGTTCTGCTGCTGGTCGTAACCCGCACACCATGCGAGCGCAAGGGATGGCATCAGGAAGTGAAGAAAATAGATTCGACATCGTCTGAGAAACCTCGAAGACTAGCTGAACGAAGAATACCAATGTCATGTAGTTTGTATCGTCATTGCCATCCCTTTTGCGCTCGTGCGCGCGTGTGCGAGCAGGAGACGACCCTCACTCCTTCCGAGCAAAGGTGACAGTCCGGTCCTCGTGCGCGGACTTGACTCCTCTGGACCAGCTGCCGCAAGCTAGTGCAGTGTACCAGCGCAGCGCAGGACCGTCCGTCGCAGCCCACGAGACGGGGAAACCGAAGCGAGCTCAGATAGCGACGGGGACTCACCATTCTCGAGGACCTTGTTGATGAGTTCGGACAAGTGGAAGCGCCTCCAGCTGGCGGGCACGAGGAACTTGGCCGGCGGGATCTGGTAGTTCGGGTCCTTGGTGCTGAGGCGGATCGCAATCTGCTTCTCCTCGCCGCCGTTGAGGGTCGCGGTCGAGGTGCTGGCGACGGGCTGGCCGAGATCAGCAGTCACAGACATGGCTGAGCGTGGCTGATCAGCCTAAGAAGCGGGTTCAAAGTGAGCGAGTGAGGTGAACGAGGGAGAGCCGCGCGAACGAGCTCAGCGTGGTGAGCAGCGGTCGACTGGCCTTTTCTTACTCTTCCTTTGGGCCAACAAGCGCTCGAGCATGCTGACACGCATCGTACAGCCAACGGACGAGTCTCGGGCGGAATGCTAAGCGCGAGCTGAACGAGAAATGCGATAACAGGGGTTCCTCGCGAGCTTGCCCTCAAAGAATCGCTGTCTACCGTCCGCAGACCTCCCTGTCCCGACTCTGACTCCGCTCGTGAGCAAGACGGCTAGGCGGACGCGAGGCAGACAAGCCGGACTGGCTCGTTGTGCGGTCGCGAAGCGCGAGGGCGGGTCGAGGCGAGGGGACACGGTCGAAGGTAAGCGTCGAAGAGAAGGCCGGGTCGAGAGGCGAAGAGGGGAGGTCGAGAAGCGTGTGAGGAGGCGATGTGCGAGTGGTCGATACAGTCGAATGCGAGGCGAGAGGAGGAACAACAACGGATGTCGGAAAGGCTGAAACGGAAGTTGCGGATGCCAGTGATACAGTCGGTGGAGGGTAAAGGCGGTCTGGGGTATCATGTTGTGGCGTAGGTGCCGGGTATGGATTTGCTGGAATGGTTGTCTCGACGGCGGCTTGAGCTGCGAGGACCTTGAGGCGCTCCTTCGCCTTCTTGCGCGCAAGATCCCAATCCGCGCCTGGTCCAGCATAGTCGCTGAAGTCGCCGTCCATGCGCAAGCCGAGCGCGTCGCCGCCAGCCTGCGCGGGCCCTTCGTGAACGACGCGCAGCTTGTCGGACAGGTCGAGGCCGCGCGAGGCAAAGACGAGGCGGATCGAGCGGTACAGGTAGTACTTCGGCGTCGAGCCGTCCTTTCCGCTCTTCTTGTGCGAGCTGGCGGGGGGCGAGCAGAAGACGAGGTGGACGGCGAACCGAAGCTTGCCCTTGTTGTCCGCTCCTTCAACGCTGTACGACTTTTGCCGCAGGAACGTCCGTCCGCCGGCGCCATCGCGTTCGAGGCCGGTCAGGTCGTACGGAATCAGGAACGGCTTGAAGGCGGTGTGTTGCGAGTTCTTGAGGACGAGCTGGATCTGACCGCGCGCAGGAACTTGGTAGCCGGGGAACTTGGGGATCTTGCGCGACTCGCACGGTGCTGGAGGCGCAGAGAGGAGCGAGAAGTAGTGGCCTTCGATGTCGACGGTTCCGACGTAGGGGCTGGTCATCGCTTCGCCGGAGGAAGGGTAGAAGACGGCGTCAAAGGGAATGTGCAGGTGCGCCGGACATCGCAGTCGTAGTGGGGCGTCGTTGCTACCGAGCACACCGATGGAGGCGACGAACGGGAACGGCGCTGAGGGGCGAGACGACATCCGGCCGCTCAGAAGCGAGTCTTCGAAGCTGCCGACGAACGAGGCGCAGGGTGTGGCCGACGTCACCGACGACGAGAGCGAGATCGAGGAGCGTCGCCGGCTCTGCCGCAGGCTAAGGAGGTCGTCTCGTGCAGGATCGCCCGACGGCTGCCCGAAGGGAACGGCTGCTTGCGGTCGAAAGTGTCGCCAAGGCGCGTCGTCGTCACTTCCGCTATCGTCGTACGGGCCGACGCTGCGCGACAAGGGCGAGCTCCGTGGAGGCGAGGAGACGAGAAACGACGGGCCGGACGCAACTCTTCGCCGAGGACCGCTCGTCCAGTGTGAAGGAGTGGTTTGAGGCGGGGACCGGAAGCTGTCGCCCGAACTCGACACGCTCGCCGAGATTGCAAGAGCTGGCATCAACTCAGTGAGCGGTCCATCGAGCGGAGCTGCACCGGCGAAGGAGGCGGCCGAGTCGTACGAGGGAGGCGTGCGAGGGACGGCGGAGAAGGTAGAGGACGAGCTCGAGATGGCGATCGGCTCCGTTCGTGGGCTTAGTGCGCGGATGGTGGGAGAACCGGAGCTGTAGGATCGGGGGGAGAGGGAGGTGCTGAGCGTGGGAGTTATAGTGCTCGAACCCGTCTTGGGGTCGACGGCGAGTGGTAGACCTGCAACGTTCATTGTGATCAGCGCCATGCCTCAGAGATACACCGGGCGTCTGCGCGAACATCCAGCGAGTCGCGCAGCGAATGGCCTCGACTCGAGGGAACCTCGACGATGTCGGGTCGCGTGAGACGAGAAGCTCACCCTTTCTAGCCCTCCAAGCGATTTCCTCGGCCATTTCAGCGTCTTCTGGCTGCGTCTGCATCGCAGCCCGACCGCCCAAAGCCTTGTTCGCGCCGCCCGAGACTCCGACTGATGAAAGGCAAGAGGGTATCAGGATCGGGGAAGGTGCGTTCAACTGGTGCGTGAGCTGGCGCTGAGTGTGCTGACGAGTGTGCAGGGCAGTTCGAGCGATGTGGCAATCCAGCAGACGCGGTGAGGAGTAGAGGAAGAGCGGAAAGCCTCGCGCGGATCCCTCGCAGTTGCCGAAGAGGCGTCCGAAAGTCGTCAAGGTGACTCGCCAGGCTTTCCTTTGCGGTTCTACGGCAAAGCCAAAGCTGCGACAGCGCACCCCAGCGAGCCAACCTATGGAAAGGGGAAAAGGCGGCGAGATGCAGTCTACACAGGCGAACAGATTGAACGACGCCGATACAGATCCAACACGAGAGATAACTAGACAGACGTAGTAGGACGCCAGAGATTAGGCCTTGGTCGCGGCGGCGGCAGCGACGGCGGAGGGAAGGTCGAGGTGGAAGTACGCGAGGCTCGAGTCGACGATCGTTCCGGCGGCCGACTCGGCGTACGGCACCTTCTCGTCAAGGCTGGGGCTACGCGGAGGGGTGCCACCCTGCTCGACGTCGACCTCCTTGATGTCGTGCGCCGAGACGTCGCGCGAGAGGGGCGGTCGCTGGATCTGGGAGAACTGGTCCGCGTTCTCCTGCTGCTGGACGACGTCGCCAACCTCGATCTGCGGACCAGTCGCATCGACGTCCCGACCGAAACCACCGGCGAGAAGCGCGCGCTTGATCCAGGGAGAGAGAATCGTGGCGAAGTGGAAGGTGACTGGCTGGCCGGCGTAGCGCGACAGGACCTTGTGCAAGTCGACGAGCGCCTGTACCGACGTCGTGTCGACAGCCGAGACGCCCGCAAAGTCGAAGACGACCGCCTTGAGCAGAGGCTTCGCCGCGTTCGCCTCCGACTTTGCCTGCTCCAGCTTGGCGCGCGGGCCCTTCATCTGGAAGCGATTAGGTCCGGGATCGGCCCACGGCCTGTCGCCCTGCGGAACAAGCGAGTAGTCTTGTCCGTTGCGGGTAGACTGGTGCGCATAGTCGACGACCTGGTCGGTGTAGTTTGCCGAGTTGATGTAAAGGAAGCTCTCCTCCATGCGGAAGACGATGACACCTGCAGGAGGCGGCTCGACGATGACGTCGGGGTTGCGCACGCCATCGGGGTGGAGAGGGAGGTAGACGTCGCGAGTCGAGGTCGACCCAGCCGAGTCATCGTTGCGGACGCGGACGCGACCCAAGATCTTGCCTCGGGGCTTGGCGATGCGGACGAGGAGGAGGGCGGCGGAGGCGGCGATGGAGAAGTAGATGCCGTTCTCCATGGACGAGAAAATTGTAATGAACACGGCCGCGATAAAGATCACGAACTCCAGGGGCGAGACGAGCCAGTACCGGTACGACTGCTGCGGCGAGGCGATTAGGCCGCCGACGGCTTCGATGATGACGGCAGAGAGGCCGGCATTCGGGATCCAGTAGAAGGCGGGCGTCAAGCCGTAGAGCGCGACGACGACGACGACGCCGGTAACCCAGCCCGCGATTGGAGTTCGGACGCCTGCTCTCGATTTGATGGCCGTGCGCGAGAAGGAACCGGTCGAAGGGTCTGCAGTGAGCGGTCAGTCGCGAGTCTGCAGATTGCCAGGCGGGCAACTCACAAGCGCCGAAGAATGAGCTGAAGATGTTGTTGACGCCGATTGCAACAAGCTCCTGGTTCGGGTCGATCTTGTCTGTGGAGAGAAGCAGGGAGCGAGTCAGCCCTCCGCTTTGAAGCGGGTCAGTCGAGGACGAGCGCGTCGGCTCACAGTTGTTGACCCGACCGAAGGACTGCCAGGTAATGCGCAAGTCAGACATCTATTTGAGTGAGGAGAGTGGGCGCAGTCGATAAGCGCACCTTCGAGATGGCGATGTGCTCGAGGAAGACGAGAATGGTCGACACGGGGATCTCGCTGGCCAGGAGCCTCAGCAGCTTGCTGTTGAAGTCGGGGACACCCATGTGCTTGAAGCCGGACGGACTGCGAAGTTTCAGAGGTCAGCCCGAGGGGAAGGAAAAGAGAGGAGCGAGAAGAACGCACACTTTGCCGAGGATCGAGATGGGGTACTTCTTCGGGTTCTTGTGGCGTAAATACACCCACGCAAAGACCGTCTCGAAGATGACGAGGAAGGCCGTGCGGAAGGTGTTGGCGAAGAAGGCGGCGCGACGGACGCCGGGGCTCTTGGCGTTCCGCTCGACGCGGTTGAGGATGAAGCGGGTGATGTAGAGGAAGGCGAGGCCGACGAGACCGAATGCGGCGTCGCGAGTCGTGTCGGGGAGGTGCTTGAAGGAGTTGATGATCACCTTGTAGGTCTCGGCGCGCGTGTCGAACTTCTTCGAGTAGCCCATGAGACCCGGTACCTGGCCGGCGGCGATGGAGATGGCGCTGCCGGTCATGAAGCCGCTGATGGCGGGTGCAGAGATGAACTGCGAGGACGAATGAGGTCAGCAAATCTCGGAGCGAACCGGTTGAGATCCGCCAACTCACCTCGACAATCCAGCCGAGACGGAGGAGGCCTAGCCCGGTAACGATGATGCCGCAGATGAGAGCGAGGGCGGTGGCGATGACGTTGGCGGGGATGTTGGCACCGTCGGGCTTCGCCTGGACGTGCTTGATGACCTTTGAGACTTGAAGGGACATAACGGCGACGGGTCCGATCGTCACGTCCTTACTCGTCGCAAACAGGGCGTAGATCATGACGCTGCAAAAGGGAAGAAGATCAGTAGAGCGAAGGAGGCGGACAGCTGAGGATGGCTGAGGGAGACATCCGGCTAACGTACCCGACGAAGGACGAGTACAGCCCGAACTCGGGGCTCAGCGTCGCGATCTTGGCGTAACTCATGGACTGAGGCACGACGACCATGCCGACCTGTGTACAGGAAACGGCAAGTCAGCCTTGAAGACCACTCGCCGCGGTATCGAGCTGCGCTTCGCCGCACAGCGGACGTACCGTAAAGCCGGCGATGAGGTCGCCAACGGCCCACCGCAGGTTGTAGTTCAAGATCCATCGGTGGATGGGCAGCAGTCGCTTGACATAATCGACGGAAGCGGAGGGGAGGTCTCGCGAGTGATCCTTGATGTAATCTGCCGTCCGAAACTGGGTCAGCTAGTATTGCTGCGAAGGGATTAACAGATCACGCACCGACGGTGGAAGCTGCTTCAGTGATAACCGGGTCGTGTCCAAGCCACTTGGCAAGTCGCTGCTTGTAGGAGAGGCTCATGGCGAATGCAGCGAGTCGACGGTCGAAGTGAAAGGAGCGCGATCAACAGGACAGCCGGACAGACCGAGAAGATCGCTCGTCAGGAGAACTGAGCACGAGGAGGGCCGCGGACTGAGAGAGAGGAGAGAGAAAGCGGCGACGGCGGGAACGAGCTGGCAGGAGAAGCGAGCGAGCACGACTTTTCGAAACGCCGCCGTGCGCCAACTCTGCATGGCGCTATCCAATCTCGAGCCGATCAGGCGAGGGCGGACGGATGGTGGAAGCGCCGCAGTAGAAGGCGTGCTTGGGAGGATGTGCAAGGGGTCGAGAACGGCCTTGGCTCCACTGAAGGGGCTGTCCCGCGATCCAGCAGGGCTGTTGCACGCTCATCCAGGTCGCTCCAGGTCGTCCCGCCCGCGTACAGCACGCCAGACGTTCAATCAGTGAGCAAACGGCGAGGAGGGAGCAGGGGTCCGTGGCAGGGCGATGGGCGAGGGCTGGAGCCGTGCAACAATTCGAGTGCTTGAGGATGGCATAACGATGCGCATGGGCGGCGTCTGGCCTGGAAGAGGCGCTAGAGGATGAGGGGGACGAGGAGCGGACTGCGGAACAGGGGTTGCTCGCTTTGTCGAAACAGCTCTTCCGTTTCTCTCGTTTGAATGCTCTGCGGCGTACACGAGAAGGGGTGAACGAGTTACAACTGTTCAGGAGATTGTCGGAGCGGGTCGAAGCAGTCTCGTCAAGTCGTTCATCCCGTTCCTCCGCCCGCTCTTGCTCCGCTCCCCTGCTCAGTCCTCGCGCTGCATTGCGCCCGGGGTTTAAATGTGATCAACATCCTTGCCGAGAGCCGTAGGACGTCAAAGGAGCAAAGAAGTAGACCGCCAGCGCAAAGGCGCTGGAGCAAGAATTCGCAGATGTATTCTTCGCAGCTTGGGCGACCTGCAGCGACGAAACTGCATCCTGCGAAGCGTCGCAGCAGGTGAGGGACGATGCAGGATTGACAGGGTCGAGCTGACAGAGATAGGCGCGAGCCTCGGTGGAAGCGGTTTCGAAGCAGAAACGGAGCTTGCCAGACCGCATGACTGGCCTCGCCCCAGCTGCCTGCTCCTTCACAATCTGCTTAATCTGCTGGCGTCCGGCAGCTTAGCCCGCGCCGTTCGTGCTCCTACTTCGAAGACCCGTAGGAGACGGAACTCTTCGCTCCGACGCCCTCAGCAAGCCCAACAGGACCTGGTCCCTCCGTTGCCCGTGCAATAGTCCAGTCTGTCATGACCGGCGCTCAACCGTCGCGACGAAGCCACGAGCCATAAGCAGACCGGCAAGGGGAGACGGTGAGGGCTAAGCGTGCGAGTAACGAAGCCGGCAAAGCAGGTGTGCGACTATCCGTATGGACTCCCTGAAGCGGGATCCACGCCTCCAGAGCGCATTCGAGCGAGAGCGAGTGAGGTGGACGAGGCCAAGGGAGCGAGCGAGTCGCCTCGCGAACCTCAGCATCCGCTACACGCTCGCAACCCGCTAGAGGGACTGCTGGACCGGCTCGCAGGCTTGCGTAAGGACCGCTTAACACCTGCGCACCGCTACGGACCCGAACACCCCGCTTCGACGCGCGCACCTCCCCCATCTCGCAACCACTCCTCCGACCCGCGCAACAACTACCTTCTCCCACTCGAGCGTGTCCAGTGAAGCATGTCCGGCTATAAGAAGGACGAGGAGAGCGGCGTTGGCTCGTTCTTCCAGGACAAGACGGTGCGCTTCCTCTCCCGCTCTCATCGCGACACGTCCCGCCGACCAAGAAGCTGACACGCGCCCTCGGCTCGTTCGGCGTCGTTTCGTTCCTGCAGACCGTCATTCAGGAGGCACGCGTGTTCAACGAGACGCCGATCAGCCCCCGCAAGTGCCGCATTCTCTTGACCAAGATTGTGTACCTCCTCTATGTGGGCGAGACCTTCGGCACGCAGGAGGCGACGACGCTCTTCTTCGGCGTCACCAAGCTCTTTCAGCACAAGGACGTGCGTTGCGAGCCGCTCCCCTGCGACTCCCTTACCTCGCTCATCGCCTCTTCCTCCCGCAGAGCGCCTTGCGACAGATGGTCTACCTGGTCATCAAGGAGTTGTCCGGCATCGCGGAGGATGTCATCATGGTTACGTCGTCGATCATGAAGGACATGCAGCCGAACCTTGAGGTCATCTACCGCCCGAACGCCATTCGCGCCTTGTGCCGGGTCATTGACGTGCGTTGCTTCCCGGTCCTCCTAGCGTCTATCAAAGCTGACTGGTCTTTCTCACAGGGCTCCATGATTGTCGGTCTCGAGCGCTTCTTCAAGGCCGCCATCGTCGACCGGAACGTCTCGATCGCATCCGCCGCCCTCGTCTCCTCGTACCACCTCCAGCCCATCGCGCGCGACGTGATCAAGCGCTGGGCGAACGAGGCGAACGAAGCCGTGCAGAACAAGTCGTCGTCCTTCTCCACGTACGGCGGACAAGGCTACGCCACTGGCCCGACGAGCTCGATCATCCAGTACCACGCGCTCGGCTTGCTCTACCTCATCCGCCAGGGTGACCGTATGGCTGTCACCAAGATGATTCAGCAGCTCGCTGGCGTCAAGGGCTCGGGCGGAACCCTCCGCAACCCGTATGCGATCTGCATGGTCATTCGCTACGCCGCCAAGGTCATGGAGGAGGACCCCAAGTGTGTCTGCACGTCCTTCCCTCGTCCACGAGGCTCGTACTGATCACATGATTGGCCCACAGCGTCCAACGCGCCATGTACGACCTCATCGACGGCTACCTGAAGCACAAGAGCGACATGGTCAACCTCGAGGCGGCACGCGCGATCTGCGAGATGAAGAACGTCAGCGTGGCCGAGCTGCACCGTCCTATCTCTGGTGCGTTGTCTCATCTACTCCGCGCAACCTGCGCGACTAACGAATCTTCCGTCCGCAGTCCTCCAGCTCTTCCTCTCCTCACCCAAAGCCGCCCTCAAGTTCTCCGCCATCCGCACCCTCGCCAAGCTCGCGCAGACCCACCCGAACGCCGTTGCTGCCGTCAATCTCGACATGGAGAAGCTCATCAACGACGACAACCGCAGTGTCGCGACCTTTGCCATCACCACCCTTCTCAAGGTGAGCGATCCGTCTCCGTTCTTCCGCAACACCAAACGCTGACCCTCGTGATCCCTCCCAGACCGGCAACGAGGCCTCCGTCGACCGCCTGATGAAGCAGATCTCGGCGTTCATGTCAGAGATCTCGGACGAGTTCAAGGTCATCGTGGTCAACGCGATCCGCGCCCTCTGCCTCAAGTTCCCCGCCAAGCAGTCGGTCATGCTCACCTTCCTCTCGGGCGTCCTCCGCGACGAGGGCGGCTACGACTTCAAGCGCGCCGTTGTCGAGGCCATCTTCGACATGATCAAGTTCATCGCCGACTCTAAGGAGGCCGGTGAGTGGTCGTTCGTCTGTCCAAAGCGATTGAGTTCGCGCTGACACTCCTTCAAACAGCCCTCGCCCAACTCTGCGAGTTCATCGAGGACTGCGAGTTTACCAAGCTCTCGGTCCGCATCCTCCATCTCCTCGGTGTCGAGGGCCCCAAGTCACCGCAGCCGAGCAAGTACATCCGCTACATCTACAACCGCGTCATCCTCGAGAACGCCATCGTCCGTGCCGCTGCGGTGTCGTCGCTCGCCAAGTTCGGCATCAACGTCGCGGACAATGCGGTCAAGCGCAGCATCAAGGTCCTCTTGACTCGGTGAGTTGGTCGTACGTGCGACTCGCGGATGTGGCTGACGCCCTTACGCTCCTGCAGCTGCCTCGACGATGTTGACGACGAGGTTCGCGATCGTGCGGCCTTCAACCTCAAGCTTATGCAGGACGAGCCGCTCGCCAACACCTTCGTTCGCGATGGTGCGCACCCTTCCCTGAAGTGGGGTTGATTGGGTGTTGACGCTTGCGACCGAACAGACTCCACCTTCTCCCTCGACACCCTCGAAGCACGGTTGACCTCATACATGGCCGACTCGTCCGCGCTCGAGCAGCCCTTCGACTTTACTGCCGTCCCCAAGATCAGCAAGGAGCAGGCGCTTGAGGCTGCACGGCGTACGTCTGGCTTTCGCTCGCGTGGGCATGCGTGATCAGTCCTCACCGTTCATCCGCTCACAGATTCGCGCAAGGACGCGATTGACTCGGTTGCGATGGCTTCCGAAGCGAGCGGCGTCGCAAGCACCTCTGCCGCCGTCCCATCCGCGAGCGAGACCCAGTCGGCGTACGAGAAGCAGCTCACCGAGGTGCCCGAGTTTGCCAGCTACGGCCCGGTCTTCAAGAGCACGCGCAAGCCTGTCGAGCTCACCGAGCGCGAGACCGAGTATGTAGTCTCGGCCGTCAAGCATGTCTTTGCCGAGCATGTCGTCTTCCAGGTGCGCTCCCTCGCTGTCAATTCTGCCAACCTATTGACGCTGACTTCCCTCTCCCGCAGTTCAACGTCCGAAACACGGTCGACGCCGTCCACCTCGAGAACGTCGTCGTCGTCATGCAGCCGTCGGAAGAGGCGGATCTCACCGAGGATTTCATCATTCCCGTCGCCTCTCTCGGCCCGAACTCGGACGGCGTCGTCTACGTCTCGTTCACCCGAAACAACCCGTCTACCTACGCGACCGGTTCGTTCGGCAACACCCTCCGCTTCCTCTCGAAGGAGATCGACCCGGACACGGGCGAGCCCGAAGAGGACGGCTACGACGACGAGTACTCGCTCGAGGAGCTCGACCTTGGCGCGGCGGACTACATCGTGCCTTCCTATGCGGCGTTCGCGACCGAATGGGACCGCCTGCGAAGCGGAGCGACGGCGCAAGAGACGTTTGCGCTCACGGCGCTCGACAGCCTCAAGACGGCGTGCGACTCGGTCATCGAGATTCTCGGCATGGAGGCGCTGGGAGGTACCGAGGCGCCTACGTCGCCGACGGTGCACACGCTGAACATGTCTGGACTCGTCGCGGGCGGCGGCGGAAAGGTGTTGGCGCGGGCGAGGATGACGTTCCAGACGGGCAAGGGCGTGACGATGGAGCTGACGGTGCGGGCGGAGCAAGAAGGCGCCGCGCAGCTCGTCGTCAACGCCATCGCATGAGTAGTGTCGTCGTTCGTTTTCCGTGTGCAAATACCCCTTCACTTCCCTTCTCTCGTGCGCGCGTGCTTCGGTCGTCACAAACGTCTAGTTGGCAAAGTGCGGACAATTGGCTACAAGGATCAACAGGCACTGAAGAACGAAGGGACGAAGGGCGGAAACGGAGCTATAGACACAGCGGAAAGAACGAAAGCGAGCTCGGCTCAGTGCTCAACCTTGACGCTCTGCGACAGCGACGACGGCTTCTTGAGCGCCTTGCGGACCTGTCCCATACTCTTCTTGGCGAGCTGAGCGCGGTAGGCCGTGTTGACGTAAATGGCGAGGTAGGCGAGGACGGCTTTGCGGCGCGCGATGGCCTTGATACGCGCTTCGGCTTCTTCGCGCTGCAGCCGGACCTCGTCGTCGTCCTCCTCCTCGTCATCCGTCTTGGGCTTGACGTCCTCGTCCTCTTCCTCGTCGAACTCCTCCTCGCCCTGATCCTCCGCCTTCACCTCAGCCTCGACCGGAACAGGCGACTCGACCCTAGACTTCTTGAAGCACGTCGGGTGATCTTCATCTTCCTCGCCCGAGCTCTGCGCCAAATCCGCCTCATGCACCGATTTCTCCGGGATGCGGAGCTTGTGAACGCGGTGCGTGAGGCGCTCGACGCCGCCTGCTGAGACGGGCCGGGACGAGGACGAGGGCGTGAGAGAGGCAAGGGAGGGGTAGAGAGGGGTGGCGCGCGAGGAGGTGGACGGGGAGACGGGCGAGTCGAGCGTGTCGGAGGGTTGCGAGGGGCGGGCGGTGAGGAGGTCTCGCAGTGGTGGGAGACGAGAGGGCGAGGCGGACTGGCCGATAGGCGGGAGACGGAGGCTCGCGAGCGAGGGTAGCTGCGGCCGGTCGTTAGCCGCCGCCTGGGCCTCGCGACCCTTGGCAAAGCCAAGCAACAGCGCCGCCGCTGCATCCTTGACCTCGTCATCAACCTCCATGTCGTCCTCCTCGCCCAGGTGCTGCTCCTCGGCAACCGGTGCGGCGCGCTGCAACCGCTCGACATGGTGATACTGTGTCGGGCGGTAGTCGCTCGAGATTGTGGGCGCCGCGACGGGCTTCGAGAGGCGGACTTGCGGGTCGTAGGAGGAGTAGAGAGGGTAGGAGGACGGTTGAGGCGGGAGAGCGGAGGAGACGGATGGGTAGGCCGAGGAGAGGGAGTTGAGTGAGCGGTCGAGCGGCGGGAGCGAAGGGTACAGGGACGACGAGGACGACTGCTGCGATTGCGTCGAGTACGGGGCGGGCAAGCCGGCGGGCGTGCTCGACTGCGAGAGGAGGTTCGGCGCGGAGGAGGAGAAGTCGAAAGAGAGCGCCGTATACGGGTACTGCGTCTGCTGCTGCTGCTGAGGCGTCTGCGACCCGTACCCGGCGTTCGAGAGCGACTGCGCCGTCTGCGCGAGGTCGGCATCGAATTTCTGCCCGCATTGAAGCAGGAAATCGTTGAAGTGCTCGACGTTCTCCGCCTCGAGCTGCGGTCCACCTCCGTACTCCGACCCACTTGACGACGAGCCCGAGTCCTCCCCCGCCGCACCGACGCCGACACCCGGGAGGGGCAACGAATGAGTCTCGAGTTCAGGCGTGAGGATGAACGACGCGAGCGAGTCGAGCTGGGCGTCGATCGAGTCTGCGTCGTGGAACTTTTTATTCGTGAGCTGCTCCAGAAACTGGCCTGTCGCTTCTTCGAACCCGCGCTTCTTGCCCGCTACGACATTGCCGTTCGTCGAGCGGCGACTCGTGGCGGTCGTAGTTGTGCCTGGCACGGGGGAGGGCGAGAACGACGAGCCGGGCGAGAGGGCGGGGACGTTGCTCGGCGAGAGGGAAGACGTGTAGGACGACTTGTGCGAGCGGGCAGAGTTGGCGGGCGAAGGGAGGTCTTCCTGCTTGATTTCGTGATGCCGAGAGGGAGGAGGCATCTTCGCTACGCCGGTGGGCGCGGCGGGAGGAGGCATCGACGCAGCGAGGGGTGCGAGGCCGTGGAGCGACGTCGGTAGCGTAGGGTAGAGCGACGACGCCTGACCGGGAAGAGTGGGCAACGACGACGACGGCGGAGTCGCGGTCATGCCTTGCGTCGGAGCAGCCGAGAACGAAAAGTTCGGAAAGACGGCGGCGCCTTGGGGGAGGATCTGGATGCCCTGCGGGAGCTGGAGGGCGTACGCAGCTTGCGCTGCCGCCTGGGCGGGAGCGGCCTGCTGAGTCTGCATCAATCCGGCGTTGACGAGCTGGAGGGCTTGGTTGTTGAGCGTTTGTTGGAAGGTGACGATTTGGGTGATCTGGTCCGGCGTGAGGCTCGCGAGGTTCATGTTGGCGAGGTTGAAGGGGAGGGCGGCGCCAAAGTTCGCCTGCGCCTGTTGCGGCTGTTGCTGAGGCGCGCCAAAGACGTAAGGGTAGCCGAGCGTCGAGGGGAAGACGGGGAAAGGCGCTTGTTGGGCATGAGCGGGAGGAGGCTGCTGCTGCGGCTGCTGGTGAGGGTGGCGGTGGAGCGAGTCGGCGCCGGCGGGTTCGGGCTTGACCGACGACGCGAGGACCTTGTTCGAGCGGTGCTGCGCCTGATGCTCCTCCGTGTGAATCTTCTCGTGCTTCTTCAAGTCCTGCGGGCGCTTGAACGCCTTGGTGCAGACCTGCGTGCGCGGGCGTTAGCGTCAGTCGCGGGAGTTGGGTGGGAGGGTACGCACGGAGCAGACGTGAGGCTTGAGAGCGATGTGGACGCGGCAGTGCGAGGTGAGGTGGTCGCGCTTCGAAGCCTTGGCATGGCAGCCGGTCCACTTGCACTCGAGCGAGAGCGTCCCCGCGCTCTTGCGGCCTGCTCGTGTCGTCACAGCGTCAGTACAGTCACTCTGGGGGAGTAAGACGAGCGCTGCGCACCGATGTGGGTCGAGCAGACGTGGTTGAAGAGCGCCTCGGCCGTCTCGAACTGGAGGCCGCACTCTTCCCAGTGGCAGAAGTTGTCCTCGTTCTCCTCCTTCTTGGGCATCGTGTGCGTGCTGCGTGTGAGCTGTGTGAGAGCACGAGAGAGCGTGGTCAGTCCAGCGCAGAGTTCTGAGCGAGCCGAGTAGTTGACGGGTGAGTCTTGGCGAGGGGTCGACATGGCGCAGAGTCTGGCGCGAGCATGCGAAGCCATGCACGTCCTCGTAGAACACCCCGAGCAACCCATGCGCACTCCCGCAAGCGACCCACACCAGCGGCACGCCCCTGCGAACACCACGCCGTCCTCCGTCTCGCAGCACCCGCCCGCGCCGTCTGAAATGCGGAGCCGTCACGGCTTGGCTGAGTAGCAAGAGTGACACGGACGCTGTGGCTGGCTTGCTGTGGGTGGTCGAGCGGTCGCAATGGGTTGCAGCAGGGGGGTCTTGGCGCGGGTGGATGGCGGCGAGGGGGATTGGCCGGGGGCAGTTTGTCCGAGTGGGTGTGTGAGACTCACGTGTATTGGCTGTGTGTGTGGATGCTCGTCTAGTCACGTGGTCCGAGTGTGTGCGTGCGTGCAGAGTGAGCGAGGCTGGGACGCAGAGCGAGGAGGGCGGCGGAGGATTTGGACAAGACTGGGCGAGGACGAGAGTTGGCAGTCTCTTGGCACACTCGCACTTTCCCCGATTGGAAGGGGCAGCCGGAGTGTGCCTCGACCCTCGCAGCCCGAACCCGCGCCTCCCTCTGTTGCTCGCCAGTCCTCGCTCTGTGGCTGTCAATGCTGGCCCATACGAGGACCCGGCAGCACTCGCGCGGCTCTCAGCGACCTCGCGAGCTCTCCTACCCTTCCGACCATTCACCTCCCTCGGCCACACCTTTCCTCGCTCGAGTACGCAGCAGACGGCCGACTACAGCCACGACAACGACAAGCTGGACACGTACGCCACGCCGCACCCGCCGTCTACGCTACCTCGCCCTTACAGCCGGCTCGAACGCTGTTCGACGCGCATCAGCTCCTCCTTGCTCGTTCGTTTGTGGGCAGGTACGCTCGCAGTTGTGGCCATGCTCACAGGCCCGGACTCGAGCGTGAACCGTCACCAGCGAACCAAGGAGGGCGTTGCCCGCGCTGCTTGCACTATTCCTCCTCCTCCGGCGGCTCACCTCCGTCGCCAGGTCCTGCTCGCCGAGCTGTCCCGTCGGCTCCTGACGAGTCTGCGACCTGTAGTGCAACTGCTTACTAGGCGCTTTCCGAACCAGATCGCGTCGCTGCGATACGAGACGATTCTTCCCGCTCTTCCGCCCTGTCCTCTCGCTCTCTCGTTCACCCTCCTCCCATTTTCGGGCCAGGTTCTCGCCGGATCAGTCTTGCCGAGTATGTCGACCGGTCGTATGGCTATTCAAAGCGAAGGGAAGGCTTCCGAGCTCTCTCTTACGGGTCTGCAACGAATTCGAAGGGTTCCTTCGCTTCGACCCACCGCCATTGCGCCGCGTTCCATGTCGATGATCCTCAGAGCATTGCAAGCATCTTTGCAAAGCCAAACAAGCCTTAGAGAGACTCGAAGCCATTTCATGCCGCAGTTGCGATGACCCTCGTCCTCCTCCCCTCAGTCCCTCTCCCGCACCTATCGGAGAGCCACAATGTCCACTCTCACATTCAAGATCTCCGCCCCGACTCCCTCCGGCCCTCCTCAGCTCCGCAAACTCACCCTCCCTCACTCCCCAACCTCGCCGCTCCACTTCGCCCACCTCTCGCACGCGATCCGGCAGCGCTTTGGACTCGCAGAGGAGGGGGACGTGGAACTGTGTTATCTGGATGAAGAGGGGGATTGGATCGTGCTTGTGAGTCTTGCGCCGCTCCCAGGCGAGTGTCGCCACTTGGACTTGCTGACGCGTTTCGAGGGGGGTCGGATGTAGTCGTGCGAGGAAGAGTTGCAGGAGTTGCTCCAGTCGCTCGACGGCAACACGCGTACTGTCCGCCTCCAACTCACGACGCCGGCGAGCCAGCGCGCGCCCGTCTCACCCGCCGAAACGCCTCAGCAGTCGTCCGGCGGCGAACGCGAGTACACCTCGGCAGACGAATGGCTCGACGTCGGTACGCCAGGGGACACGAGTCTCCAGAACTCGCAGGCGGACGAGCACACGCCCGTCGGGACGCCCACACTCCTCTTCGACTTGGAGGATCCCTTCGACTTTGAGGATCCCGCCGAGGCTCCGCTCAATACGAATGCGGAGACGAGTTCGCTAGCGGACAAGCCGCGCGCGATGATCGAGTCCGAGTTCCCGCGTCCTTCCTCTACGCCTCCCGTCGCGGAGGATCCCGCCGACGAGCCCATCCCCGCCGCCGCCAGTGAAGATGCTCCTCCGGCATTCACGACCCTCCCTTCCTCGCTGTCGGGCCTACTCTCCGGCCTCCCTTCGCACGCCACCTCACTCTCCTCACACCTCTCTACGCTCCTCACCTCCCCCGACTCGGCTTTGGGCCGCCTCTCCTCCCTCCTGCAAAACCCGACTTCGGAATTCCCTTCTCCCTCTTTCGACTTGCGCGACCTGAGCGCCTCGCTTGCTGCGGTGGGACAAGACCTCACACGTGCGATCGGGGAAGTCGTTGAAGGCGTGAGGAAGGAGGCGGACGGCGTCAGGCACGAGTTTGACGAGTTGAGGGGCGAGTTTGAGAGGGAGAAGAGGAGGTTTGAGGAGGAGGTTAGGAGAGCGATGGAGCAGGCTAGGGCGGCGCAGGGCGTGCCGGTGTCGACGAGCACGGCTACTTCGACTGATCCCGCCCCAGCTGCGGACGCCGACGTGGACCTGGAGTCCTCCGCCGCACGCGCCGCACGCCGCGCGATCCGCCAAGCGAAGAAGCAACACAAAGCCGCCCGTCGGCTCGAGAAGGCCCAGCGCAAGCTCGAGCGCCGCGCGAAGAAGGAACGCGAGGCGGAGCTCCTGGCGCGCGCGCAGGACGATCTGTTGAAGGCTTCGAGGGAGTCGATGGGTCAGGAGAGGGAGGGTCAGGAGGGAGTCGAGATGAGTTGCATGCCCGGGGGCATGCCGGCTTCGTTCGCTGTTCCGGCGGCTTCGGTCCAGCAGCCGTTCGTCGCGGAGTCGACGTCGACGCCGGCGTACAACCCCGCCTACCCGGCCTCGCCCGCCTCCTCTTCCTCGTCCACTTCCTCGACGTCGACCTCATCCTCGGCGTCAGACGACGACAAGCCTATCCTCCTCACCAAGTTCCTCCTCGCCGCCGCCGAACTCGGCTTCGACGTCAGCGAGCACGCAACGAGGATCGCGCTTACGGATGTGTGGTGCGAGTCGAATGGGAGGGGGTTGTCGAGGATGGTCGAGAGGGCGTGTGATGAGTTGCTCTGAGCGGGGAAAGGAAGGGAGGGTGTGCTTCATTCTGGTTCTCGGTTTAGGTTCGGGTTCTTTGCCTCGTGTTTGTCGTCTCTCTCCCTACGTGCTCATCGTCCTATTCACGCATCCGTACACCGTTTGTTGTCTCCCATTCGCGCCTCCTCGACCTCTTTGACCTGTACATCCGCCTCCTCGTCTAGTTTCCATTCGTGTCTCCACTGCGCCTGATCTAGCGTGCCATGTAGCCACTTCTCGCTTCCCTTGGCGCCGTAAAAAACGCAAGCAGCGAGCCCCTCCTATCCCTCTGAACATTCTCATCCCGCCCGCCTTCGCTTCTCTCCCTTCTCCCACCCTCCATCCGTCCCGCTTCCCGCGCTGCATGACCAGCACCAGCCGCCGAGACCTCGATGTACAAGTCTTGACACCCCCCGCGACTCCGGCGGTCCTTGTAGCGCCGGTCTCGACTTTCGAAGGGACGCCACAAATCGCCTGCGACGAGCTCAGCAAGACGGTTGCGGTGGAGGAGGATATCGTGGTGGACTGGGAGGTGTTGCTGGGAGGATGTATGGACGAGACTGGCCCGGCACAGTTGGATGCGGTGGAGTTGGGTGCGTCGCTTCTTCTTCATCTGTCGAAGCGAGGTGTGGCGGCTGATCACGCTCTTCCGCCCGCATAGAGCGCTTGCTCAGTGCTGAAGGACCTTGGACCGATAACGCATCCAGCGGGCAAGCCGGCGCAGTCCTTCCCGACCTACCAATCCCGTTCTCCGCCTTCGACTCCTCCTCGACCCTCTCTAACTTCTCCGCTACGCCCGCCACCACCTTCATTGACTCTCCCTTCGCTTCTTCTGCGCTCATTACGCCCGCTACGACCATCGACTTCCCGCCAACTCCAGCTCTCACGCCCTCGACCGACTTCTCTCCAACTCCCTCAACCTCGACATCCACCGATCAACCCGTCCGCCGCGTCCGAGTCTACTGGACAGCGCAGGAAGACGAGTTGCTGATGAGCGTGAAGGAGGCGCCGGTGAATCGGAAGTTGTCGTGGGTTGCGATTGCGAGGAAGGCGGGATTGGGTCGGACGGGGAAGGAGTGTAGGGCGAGGTATCTGATCTTGAAGGACAAGCGGGACTGTGCGTCTCTTTTCAAGCTTGTACTTCTCCTGCTGCGGCTGACGACGTACGCTTGTGCAGTGCGACGAGCGGAACACGAAGCGAGTCCGCCAGATGCAGCAGCTTTCCGTCCAGGTCAGCACGCTTTCCTCCCGGCTCTCCCCACTTCATACTCACGGATACCGTTCTGCAGCACCACGCCAGCGCTACCTTTATTCAGCAGCCGACGACGCCCATCTCCTCTCGCTCATCCTCTCCAACACCCGAGTTGACTGGAGCGCGGTGGGCAAGTCGCTCGACCCGCCACGAACGGGCGATAACTGCTATCAGCGGGCTAGCAAGCTAAGGCGGATGAAGGCTGCGGAGGCGAAGGCGCGAGAAGCGAAGGAACGGCAGGAGGTTGTTGAAGCAATGAGTGCGGAGCGGGCGGCCGCGAGGGAGCAGCCGCCAGACGCAGTGTGCGGACAGCGCACTCTGGAGGAGCTGGGCTTGGCGTGGTTGGCGAATCTGGCGACGGAAACTTAGCAACATTCACGTCCTCCACCCGCATCGCATTTATCGTTGTTGTACACATCTTGCACTACATCTCCACGCATTGCTACGTCATACAAACGGCCTCTCGTCTCGTAGCACAGGCAAGATCGTCGAGACCTGAGATTCTGAGATATAACATGCCTGTCCAGTACAATCGCGTCTACCCGCCCGCATACACCTTGCCCAGGTCGTTGGGCGTCCCATCTTTGTCTACAAAGACCGCTACTGGGTTGCTAGCGAAGTCGCCTGTCGGAGAAAGCGTCAGGCAAGGAACAGGCGAAGGAGAGAGGCGGACCCACCAAACGCCGCATACTTTTCGATAAAGGTCTGCTTCTCTAGCCACGGGTCCGCAAACTTTAGGAACGTCGCCTGGTCCGTGGACGAGCCGGTACCCATGAACTGCACACGCAAACAAGGGTGAGCAGGCGAGCAGGAGATTCGAGGAAGTCGGAGTTTGCGAACGCACCTCGGTCAGCCAGATCGGCTTGCTCAGATTCTTGTACGTCTGCTCGAGGTACGAGGTAAAGTAGGCGGTGTTGCTGCGCAGGCGAGAGATGGAAGCCAA
Source organism: Rhodotorula toruloides NP11 (assembly GCF_000320785.1). Classification (NCBI taxonomy): domain Eukaryota; kingdom Fungi; phylum Basidiomycota; class Microbotryomycetes; order Sporidiobolales; family Sporidiobolaceae; genus Rhodotorula; species Rhodotorula toruloides. The sequence goes on along the minus strand of NW_015622981.1, from coordinate 193,488 downwards.
CGTTAGGAAGGTCAGCAATCTTCCCGCCTAGAAAGCGTTGCAACCACGGCAGGACGCACCTCGCAGCGTCGTACCAATGCAGCTGCAAGCCCCCAAAACAAACGCTCAGTGACCTGCATCCCTTGCGAAAGAGAGAAGGTGTCGGGCGCACCGCAACAGCGTCGATCGTACATCCGTCGCACGCCGCCATGAACTCCTTGAGCCACGCAACTCCTATTGGCGCACCGGTAGCGGTCTTGACGCCGTTCGTTACACCTGGCGAGACGAGCTTTGCCAAGCCAGCGAGAGGCTGGATGTGCTGTTTCCACGCGTCGGCGGCGTCTTTCGGCGAGATGTTCGACTGTTCGGCGAGGTCGGGCTCGTTGAAGCTGCGAGAGATGCGTATAGTCAGAGAGCGAGCCTACGGAACAGACAAAGGGAGGCGCCTCACCCAAAGACGTGCGTCGCTCCGGCGGCGATTGCTGCGCGGGCGTTTTCATCCCAATCCTTCGTGTACTGGTCGCTGCTGCCCCATCTGCGCGAAAGGCATGTCAACATGATCGAAAGAAAGAGGAAGAGGCTGGACCGCACTCACAACATCGGCACGTACATCACGCCGTCTCCGAGCGATCCGCCGGCTGTCGAAGCCCAATTGTACGCCCAGCACAGGTTCAGCTGGAGCGTAAGCTTGGCGTCGTTGTATCCGGTGCCTTTCTTGCAGGTCTTTAGGTTCGTCGAGGCTGCTTTCGTCGGGGAGGAAGCAGAGCCGGCGGAGGCAGAGGTCTTGGAGGACGAGGCTGGTTGCTGAGAACCGCCGTTCGAGGGCTGAGGACTTGTGTTGGAGCCGGTACCGGCCGGAAAAGCTGTGTTGTGCGTTGTAGGGTTGCTGCGAGCAGTGGACGGATGTCAAGAGCAGATTCACTTCTCGTAGGTCTAGACTCGTATGAGCAGTCGAACGTACGGATTCTGCAAAACGCAAGGGAGGTCAGTACGTGCTGAAACGGAGTCTACAGCGGGACGAAGTCGCCGCAGGCGAGAGACGGTAGAACGCACCGAGTCACCAGCATCTGCTCCACCCGTCGCCAGCGCATCAGCCGTCGACTGTCCCATCTCGCCATCGCTACTCCCTGCTTCAGTCCCCGCCGCAGGAGATGCAGTCGCAGTGACTGTCGAAGCAGCATCGCTCGCGCTCGTCGACGAGGAGCCAGACTTGGTCCACCAGAACCAGCCGGCAACACCAAGTGCTCCGCAGAGCAGCAGAAGCAGGAGAACGACAAGGAGGATATTGCTGCGTCGTCGGCGTCGACGGGGCTGATGGACCGGACGAGCGGTCAGCGCCAACAGTTCGCGAAGAGTGGGAAGGCGCACGCACATGCTCTTCCACCTCCTCGTCGTCCATGTCCTGCGCATCGTCGTCTGAATCCCTGTCACTACTGCTGGGAAATCTACTCGATCGCGAAGAGCGAGAGGAAGCGCTGGAATGGCCATCGTCGCTCGAGTCCGTGTCGTCGTCCGTCGACGGCAAGCGAGCATGTCCGCGCTCCATGCGCGCATGAGCCTTCTGTGTGAGGGAGTAGAGGAAGGAAGAGAGAGGCGAAGAGCTGGGGCCGGAACGTCCGCGGACTTCTGGCGACCCGCGATGAGGGGATGGAGCGAACGTCTAGATGAGCTGAGATTGCCATTCCTACGATGGGTTTTCGAGGAAAGAAGAGTGTGCCAAAAGAAAGAGAGAGAACGAAGAAATGCCGCGAAACGAAGAGGGGTGCATCAAGAGAATCCGTCAAGGAGAGAGAGGGAAGAGGAACGGGTGATAAGGATGTTTACAGCATGAACGAGAGGGGAGACTGCGCAGGCAAGCAGGGTCAGCGTGCGAGAGACGGGCAGGCAGAGGCAGCGGACGCACCTCCAAGTACGACTTGAACGCCTTCATCCACCTTGCGCCGACAGCGCCGTCCACGACGCGGTGGTCGCACGAGAGAGTCGCCTTCATGACCGAGACCTCCTTGAAGCCCTTCTCGCTCGCGGGGTCGATGACGAGCTTCTTCTCGCTCGCGCCGATGGCGAGGATGCACGACTGGGGCGGGTTGATGATGGCCGTGAACGACTCGATGCCCATCATGCCGAGGTTCGAGATGGTGAACGAGCCGCCCTGGTACTCCTCAGGCTTGAGCTTGCCGTCGCGCGCCTTGGCAGCGAGCTGCTTGGCCTGCGACGAGATGGTCGCGAGGCCCTTGCGGCCGGCGTCGGCGACGATGGGCGTGATGAGGCCGTTGGAAGTCGCGACGGCGACGCAGATGTCCTGAGTCGCGTACTCGCGGATGAAGTCGCCGTGCCAGCCGGAGTTGACCTCGGGGACGTCCTGGAGCGCGAGCGCCGAGGCCTTGACGATGAAGTCGTTGACCGAGAGCTTGACACCACCCTTGACGCCATCCTTGGATGCGCCAGCAGCGTCGGCAGCCTTGGCGGCCGTGTTGAACGCCTCGCGGAGCTTGTTGACGCGGTCCATGTTGATCTCGGCGGTGAGGTAGTAGTGGGGCGTGCCCGACTTGGACTCGGTCAGGCGCGAGGCGATGGTGCGGCGCATGTTCGAGACGGGCGTGTCGGTGTAGGCAGCGCCGGCGCCAGCGGCAGGCGAGGCCTTGGCAGCGGCGGCCGGTCCAGCAGCGGCGGCAGAGGGAGCCGACGCCTTGTACTTCTCGACGTCCTCGGCGAGGATGCGGCCGTCGGGGCCGGTGCCCTTGACCTTGGCGAGGGGGACGCCGTTCTCGAGTGCGAGGCGCTTGGCCATGGGGGAAGCGAGGATGATGGGGCGGTCGGACGAAAGCTCGAGCGAAGACTGCTTCTTCGACTCCTGCTTCTTGGGCGCAGCCTCCTCCTTCTTCGGCTCCTCCTTCTTAGGCTCCTCGGCCTTCTTCTCCTGCTTCGACTCCTGCTTCGGCTCGGCAACGTCGCCGCCCGAGGGTGCCTCCTTCAAGACGGACTGGATCTGCTCCTCCGAGAAGTCGTCGCCCTCCTCACCGATGACGGCGACCGGCGAGCCGACCTGAACAGCCTTGGAGCCGTCGCCAACCTGTGTGTGCGAGAGAAGGTAAGCTCGCAGCAGGTAAGAAGTGTCGGGGAGTCGCAAACTCACCAAGATCTTGCCAAGAACACCTTCGTCCTGCGCCTCGACGTCCATCGTAGCCTTGTCCGTCTCCTGTTCGTGTGCAAGAATGACAGTCAGTAGGCTGCACTCAGACTGCCACGAACGAGAGCGAACGCACAATCTCGAGGAGAACGTCTCCGGGCGCGAACGACTCGCCCTCCTTCTTCTTCCACTGGGCGATGCCTCCCTCAGTCATCGTAGGGGACCTGCATCCGGACACATACCGCAAGGAGTGGGGCGAGGAGAGGAGATGCGATCAGCTCGGCTTCGAATGCCTCCAGAGTAGTAGGGAGGACGAACATGGCGGGGAAGAGGAACTTGGTGAGAGCCGCAGCGCAAGGGGTCGCATGGAACTCTGCGGCGCGTGCATCGTATCAGGCAGTCGAGAGCGGGCGCAGAGAGATGGGATCAAGAGGATGCGGCGGGATCAGAGCGGCGTTCGAACGAGGTCAGCTGGCGCTTCGAGCGGCACACGGCACGGGCTGGTAGACGCACGGCGGACCGCCTGGGTGCGGGCGCAGGCGCGTGCCCGCTGGGCGACGAGGTTGCGGATCATTTCGAGCGAGTTGGGGGACGAGAGGAGAACCTCGAAGGGCGGGAGCTGCGCGAGGGTGGCTCGAGATGGTCAGTAGGCTTCTTCCTCGCCGTGCTCGATTTCGCTAGACGCACAGAGAGTGGCTGGGAGCGACGCGGCGGGAGCCAACCGAGGTTGGGTTTGTGCGAACACCTCGAGATGAACGGATCTGGCGGCGACGGCTCTCTTGCGGGCGTTGACGCTGCGGGATGCGGTTCAGAGACTGCTATGACTACGCTCTCGCTTCGACCAAACCAGCCTGTGTTGTGGTCGCTGTCCGGGACGTCCTCCTCTTCGGCACGATGCCGCCGCATCCCGCTCGCGGGCATTCTCTCGACCAATGGGGCTGATCGATGCACAGACTGACTCTCAGAAACGACTGCTGCAAAGACCGCAGACTCGCTTGCGGACCGGGCACGCAGTAACAGGACAACACGGGCATGCGAATTGCGAGAGAAGGGAGCGGGACGAGATGGAGAGGGATCTACCGTTTGCGCTGCGCCTTCCACTTCTGCGAACGACGGCGAACACGGATGGTCAGCCGCTGAACCGGGATAGGACGGACAAGGACTCGCAGACGCACCCAGACCCTCGCACCAGTCGCAACGCCCTCCTCCGCCATGGGCAACTTGCCATCCTCCTGCTCCGCGCTCGCCCCACCCTTGCCCTTCCTCGCACCCTTGACGCCCTGCAACCACCACTCCTCCTCTCCTGCCTTCCGATCGCCCTTCGCGCGCACAACCTCCTTCGCTCCTTTGCCCATCAAAGATCGCTGGAGCTCCAACTCGCGCGCTGCGCGTTTGAGCTGCACGAGACGGGCTTCCCGTTGTGCGAGCTCGGATTCGAGGCGCGTGCGGTGGGCGGTGGCGGAGGCGAGGAGTTCGGAGGAGAGGGTGGAGATGTCGGTTTCTGGGTGTGCGTCGGCAGAAGCGGGCTTGGGCTTAGAGGGCCGTCGCTTGGCAGTAGAAGAAGCGTCGGAGGCAGTGGCGGAGGCGGGAAGGGCGGTAGGTGTTGCGCGTTTTCGCAGGAGTGTCTCGACGGTGCCGGAGCGGACTGCGCGCAAGGCGCGTTAGCCTTTAGAATCTGTGAAGCGAGCGAACTAGCCACGCACCTGCATCCAAACTGTCCGTGAAGACGACATGATTCCGCTTGACGCCCGCCGCAGACGTCGAAGCAACTGGCTCGTCGTCGTACAAGTCCCAATCGTCCATCTCGTCGTCCTCATCCTGCGCGCTCGCTTTGCCCTTCACCGACGAGGGAAGCGCGGTATCGACCAGTGCGGCGAGTTGTTCCTTCAATCGTTGGACGCGCTGCGGGGAGACGAGCATGAATTTCGGCAAGCGGGCGAGAGACAGAGGCGAGAGAGAGGACGCACACCCTGCTCCATCGTCGCCTGCATGCGGATGTAGGTTGCGTCCTGGGTTTTGAGCGCCGTGACGAGGTCGGTCGGGAGCGGCTCGTTGCCCCTCGACTGGACATGGACGCCTTTCTGCGGGCGGAGGAAACGAACGTCGTCAGCTTCAGCTCGGGCGCAAGCCAGGACCGCTAGTGCGCACCTTTGTACTGCTCTTGATCATGCCAAAGTAGAACTCGTCCTTGTTTCGCAAGCTGGCCTTCTCCCTCAACCGCTGGATGCGGTCCTCCTTGGAGTGAAAGTCCCTCGCGCGCTGCACATAGTCCTTGTGCTTCTCGAGCAGGCCGAGCTTGCTCCTGTTGGCGGGCTGCGAGCGCTCCCTGTCCCGTCCATCGCCGTGTTAGCCTAGGGAGTGCAGAGATGAGGACGAGGAGAGGACGCGCCTGTGCTGCCGCTTCTGCTCGTTGAGCTTTAGTTTTTTGATGCCCATGGTGCCGTAGTTTCAGCGAGTCGTTCTAGCGTGTCAGCAGCCCAGCCAGCGAGAGCGAACGAGGGAGACCAAGCCACTTCCGCCCGTCGAGCTTTCGCCGCACAGCCCCACCCTCGCCAGCTCACTCGACTTTGACCACACAGCGAGTCAGGCGCAATGGTGAGCACTGCAGGAAACCTACAGCGCACTAGAAGGCTGACGGCGTCGAAATCGCAGCTCGTCCGCATCCGCGCACCCAACGGCAACCACAGGTTCACCCTCGAACCCTCGGACGACATCAGCGTGCTCGTGCAAAAGGTGACAACGTTGTTTCTCGCTCTGGAGTGCTCCCGAGCTGGTCCGACGGGCACAGGAGGGGCGAGGGGGCGAGGACGAGCGGGTCGCCTCGAGAGACTCGTCATCGTTGCGAGTACCACCAGGACTCGACGGAGCGGACTGGCTGGACTCTGGATAGTCGTGTTGAGCTCTCTTGAGCACACCGTGTACCCGCAATCGCATTCCGGGACGACTCAGCGCTGACCATCGTCTCCTCCCCACCTCCCAGATCCTCGAGACGTCGAACGAGATCGACCCCGACACGCTTGCGCTCTCGAACCAGCCGCGAGGAGGAGAGAACCCCGTCTCGGGCATCACGGGCGACTTGGCTTCCCTCGGGATCAGGTGCGCTTCTTTCACTTGCTCGCATCCTCCGAAGCGTGCTGACTGGATCGAGCGCAACAGCCACGGAGACCTCCTCTTTGCTTCCTACAAGACCCGAGCAGCACCCTCTGCCCTCTCGTCCCATCCCGCTTCCGGCACAGCAACTCCGACCACCTCTTCCTCCTCTCACGCCGCAACCCTCTCCGGCAAGCCCGTCCCGCTCGACTCGCTCCCCATCGCCTCAACTTCCGCCTCTGCCTCGACTTCTCTCGCGAATGGATCGAACGACAAGCAGACTGCTGTGAGGAGACCGTGGGAAGAGGCGAAGGAGGACGAGGTCGACCGGTATTGGGAGCAGAAGGATGGCAAGATTGCGAGGCCGAAGGGTCAGCATGGGTGCAGATGTGGGCCGAAGAGCATGTGTAATCACTGCATGCCGCTCGAGGTGCGTCCGAGTCGGCTTTCGTGCGCGGGATGAGCTGACCGATTTCGCGTGCAGCCCTTCGACGCCGAATACCACGCTTCGCATAACATCAAGCACCTCTCGTACCACGCCTACCTGAAGAAGCTGCACGCCTCGATCCCATCCTCAGCACAATCCTCGACCTACATCCCTCCCCTCTCGGAAGAATCCTACCGCGTCGCCGTCCCTTGTTCATCCGGCTCGCACCCTCCCTGGCCCGCCGGTATCTGCACAAAGTGCCAGCCTTCCGCCATCACCTTGACGCGCCAGCAATACCGAATGGTCGACCATGTCGAATTCGCCAATCCAGCTCTCATCGACGGTCTCCTCGGATTCTGGCGCCAAACGGGCACACAGCGGTTTGGGTACCTCCTTGGAACGTACGCGCCGTATGAGGAGGTTCCGATGGGCGTCAAGGCGGTCGTTGAGGCGATCCACGAGCCGCCGCAGGAACCGCATGCGGACGGCATCACGGTTGGCTTTCCTTGGGAGGAGGAGGCGAAGGTCCAGGCGCTCGCAGACGCGTGCGGGCTGCAGATTGTCGGCGTCATCTTTACCGACTTGACGCCCGACACCTCTTCCGAGGACGCGAAGAAGGCGGACAAGGTCGTCGCGAAGCGGCACGCCAACTCGTTCTTCCTGTCGAGTCTGGAGGTCCTCTTCTCCGCTTCGCTGCAGCGCAAACACCCCACCGCCTCGCGCTTCTCGATGACCGGCCGTTTCTCGTCTCGCTTCGTGACATGCGTCTTGTCGGGCGACATCCAGGGCCAGATCGCTGTCGAGGCGTACCAAGTCTCGGACCAGGCGATGGCCATGGTCGACGCCGACATGGTGGAGGCGAGTGTCGACCCGGGAATCGTACGCGTCAAGGAGGAGGGTCCGACGAGGTACATCCCCGACGTGTTTTACCGCTACAAGAACAAGTACGGACTCGAGGTCAAGGAGAGCGCCAAGCCGTGCTTCCCGGTCGAGTATCTCCTCGTCAACGTGCGTCGTGCGCTCTACCTCGTCAGGCGCGTGCAAGCTGACGAATCCGTCGTTACGCAGGTCACGCACGGCTTCCCCGTCTCGCCCAACCCGCTCTTCACCTCCCCCACGCCCTTCACGCACGAGAACCGCGCAGGACTGCAAGACCAGACCCTCTCCTCGGTCGCCTCGTCCTTCCTCGCACTCGCAAAGGACATCCCGGCGGAACTCTTGTCGGGCACGGTTGGCACGAATGCGGATCCGGGCGAGAGGGAGAAGGAGCTGGAGGTGCTGAGCGCGGATGAGGGGGTGGAAAAGGTGGCGAGGTGGCTGAGCGACTGGCACTTGTTGCGTTTCTTGACTGACTGCGGCATGTTCGAAGAGGTGTGTCGCGCTTCTCTCCCTGCGCCATGACCCTCGACTGACCCGAGTGAGTCACCGCAGAACGATCTCCGCCTGATGTGCCGCATCGCGACCATCCGCCCGACAGACCGCTCGATCGCCTCGCAGCGCGAGCTTGCGACCGTCCTGGCGCAGCTGTTCGCTTCGCCAGGTTGGCAGACCTTCATGGTTGTCGCGCAAGAGCAGGGTGCGTCCCTCTCTCCTCTCTGCCTCCATCACTGTGGCTCACCTCGAATCGCTTGTCGCAGCCCCTGCCCCTCCGCCTCGCACCTATCCCGGCGGTTCCGACTCCTCCGCCCAACAACAGCCGACTCAGACGCTCGACGGCTTCGACATCCCTCCCGACATCGACATGCCTCCCGAGACGTCTGCTTCCGGCTCCGGCGCTGCAGCCGACTTGGGCGCAGCGGGAGGAGCAAAGGTCTGCCCGCATTGTACGTTCGAGAACCCGCCTGACGCGGGGGCGGACTGCGAGGTGTGTGGGTTGCCGTTGTCGGGTTGAGCGTGCGGCGGGCAGAGGAGGAGGAAGAGACGGAGGCTTGTTCTCGCATCTCATTCGTAGAATGTTGTTTCGCAAACGCTTTGCACCATGCCTAGCTGCGTTTCGCAAACGAGACTGCAGAGGTTCTACCATACTAGCTCTTCGCTTGAAGCTCTCGCCACGATGACACCCGCCTCCTCCGCCGCCACGAGGCCCATCTCAACAGCCGCCCACTTCAGCTCTGTGCAGCCGCGCCCAGGACATTTATGACCAGTCGTCGCCTTTGAGAGGTCTATCCAGCGAGCGTAGACACGTGAAGAGGCGGGCGAAAGGCGGAGCAAGGACGCAGTTCCGAGGTGCGATCTCGCCGTGAAGGATGCCGGCTTTCTGGTGGAGTCGCAGGAGGGAGACGAACAGCGACAGCCTAGCGAATGAAGCTGATTAGTGCGTGTGCGTGTCGCGAGGGAGAGATGCGCGAACGCACCGGGTCTCCAACGAAACCTCCCTCCAATCTTCGGGCGCTTCACCTCCGTCCTGCATCACCGCGAACAAGCGTCCGTCGTGTCGTTCAAATAATCCTTCGAACGTGAGAACGTCCTCGTTGTAGGCGCGGAGGTCGCGACCGAGAAGAGCTTCATCTCGAAGGTAGTCCTCCATCCCGGGTCGAGCGATCTTGACCGCAACCGCATTTCCTACGCTGTCCGTTCCGCGATAAACGTGTCCCACAGCGCCTCGGCCTACAAGCGAGACGAGAGCGATGGGCGAGTTGTAGTAGTCTGGAGAGACGGAGAATGGAGAGGTTGCGGCAGGCGTGGCAGGTCGTGAATCGCAAGATGTGGTGGACTCAGCAGACGAAGTTGTCGAAACAGCGCTAAGAGACCGGCCGACCAAAGAGACTCCGTCGGGGTATGTGCAGGTGAGCAACCATCGCTGCGGGATTACGGCGTCAGCGTGGTCGCAACAGCAGCGGAGAGACGACACGCACTTCAGAGCGAGCTGACTGCAAGTCCTGATGATCCGGCACACCGGCCTTCCTCGCGATAGACACGTCCCCCTCGCTTGAGCTGGACGACAGGTTGCGATCCTCCCCGACCGCCTCAACCAGAAGAGCTTGTCGATCCTCGTCGAACGCGGCGCCTGCCAAGTCGTCGCCATGCAGCGAGGCAACCCCAAGCTGTTCTGGAAGGATTGAGCGAAGCAGTATGCGGAGTAGGCTCGGCTGCGTCGGATCGGTGGATGCGATAGGATGAAGGCCCGAAAGGAAGACGTCAAACCCGCCTGATTCGAGATCAACCAGCTCGCCGATCACGAACGAGAGACCGTCCACAAGTACGAATGAAGTCACGCCGGCGAGTCGCGCTCCTTGTATCGCCTGTCGCATCGTCCAAGCCGTAGGTCAGCTCCGCGTCGCTTGCGAAAGTCTGCCGGCGGTACGGATTGACGTACCTGAAGCAAGCATGAGCTGGCCGCGAAGTCAGTTACTTGTGAGTTGACTTGCTGAGGGGAGAGACAAGGAGACTGTCGCATGCAGCGAATCAGCTGGCGGTAGATTCCCTCCTCGCCGGCTCCGCTGGCGGTTCGCGCGGCTGTCGCAGGACGCGAAGCATCGGGCGTCCTGATCGTCAAGCAGGAGAGGAAGCGATGACGCCAGCTCTGCGCAGGCTGAGGAGCAGTCGTGTGAAGGCCCGTGTCGGCGGTGGCCGCAACGAAGCGCTGAATGGACAAGTCGATCTCGAGTTTGAGGTTGTGCTGCTTGCCGTGACTGTCGGTAGGCGGAAGCAAGAGCTTGGGCTGAACAAAGTGTCGCGGCGGCGAAGGAAGGTCGAAGAGAGCGTAGAGAGGGTTGACGAGAGCGATGACCGCGCGCAAGAGGAATTGCATCGCCTGGTCGACTGACGACTCGATGTAGAAGGGAAGGGGCATGGCGAAGTCGTCGAGCAACCTGGCAAACTGGCTCGCCGTCCCTTCCGAGACGACGTCGACCGTCTCGCCCGCAGCGATCTTCTTCTCCTCCGCCTTGCGCACCTTCTCTTGCACCGTCGCATCAATCAAAGGGGCTAGATCCGGCTTGAAGAGGATGAAGCGGGGGAGGTAGAGGGGATTGGACTGATGGTCCGACAAGTCTGGTGGGGCAGACCCGCAGTGACCCCCAGGCGGTACGGGGGCTTCGACTGGCGAAGAAGATGGCATCGCACAGGCCAGGACGGACGAGAGAGCGGGCATGACAATCAGTGGTCGCGAACGAGGGAGATGAGTGATGAAGACTGGTGTCCAGGCTGTCGCAGGGGCAGTACAGCGAGATGGCAACGCGTAAAGCAAGCAGATGAGAGCGCGGAGGAGAGGGCGAGGTCTTGCGAGCAGTTCGCGAATGAGCGGTGAAGCGCTGGAGAAAGAGCGAGGGACGGGTCGGGTCGGTGGTTCACGCTCGCACAGACAAGCAGCCCACTGTGACGTAGTAGACATTTCTGCCGTCGCATTTCAACACTGCTTGTGCGCCTCCCCCGTCAACGCCTTCCTGATGCTCAAAAACGTCGAGAGGACCATCACGAGCACCCCGAACGCCGCGCACGCCCAGGCTGCGACTCGTTGAGGGGCGAGTTGGCGACCTGAGCCGGAGAGGCGGAGGAAGCATGCTGCGGCTGCGAGGGAAGGGGAAGAGGTTAGTTGGGAAGAGGAGGGAGGAGGGAGCAGGGAGGGACGAACGGAATAGGTAGGCGAGTGCGGTGGCGGAGAAACCGCCTGCTAGTTCGAGGATAAAGCCTAGGTCGCAGGTGATGAGTGAGACTGTGGCCGAAACGGAGAAGGGTCAGTCTTGCTTCGGGCGACGAGAAAGGGACGGACGCACCGACGAGCGCGCTGAAAACGAGGGCGGTGGTGATGAGGACGTGTCTTCGCTTGTTGAAGACGAGGTCGTCGGGCCAGAAGTACGTCTCTGCGACTTCGCGGCAGACGAAAGCCTCGAGCGGGAGGGTCGTGAACATGTTCAAGCCGAACTGCGCTCGCCATCGTCAGCTGCGTCTCAGTACCGTCTATAGAAGGAATGCAGACGCACGCAAGCTCGAGCAATGTTGATCAACGTGTCGTCCTCGGCGAAATTGTTGAGGATGTTCCCCTGCGTCCGGTCGGTGAAGACGAGGAAGCCGGATATGGACATGCAGAGGCAGGCGATGACGGAGAGGGTGGTCGAGATGTGTGTTACGCGGGCGAAGCGGTCGAGCGTGGGCGTGCGGAGGGAGCCGTAGATGAGGAGCGAGTTGTGGTGGCAGCTGCGCGCGGGGTCGTCAGCTTCGCTTTGAAGTCATGCAGAGCGTTCAGGTACTCACACGAAGGCGAACGAAATCACTGAAATAGCCCCGAAAACGCCCGGCTCGAGCGTTGTCCACCGCTGCGAGGGATCGCCCTTCAAGCTGTCCTCGACTCCCGGTCCTCGCACCCCGACGCTGACCACGATGACGACCATACTGCGCGACAAGACCGTGTCAGTAGGGCTACTCATTTAACGAGGCAGGAGCAAACCAGCGAACGCACCTGATGAGAGCGAGTGTGGAAGCGTGAGAGAGTTTCTCGATGTCGCGGAAGAGGGAGAGCGGGTACGAGATGCCGATTGTGAGGACGGTCGTGACGATGGGTCGGGAGATGAAGAACGAGACGACGGAGCTCGTATCGGGACCGACGAGGGCGAGGAGGACCCGAGGAATCGTGTCGCCGAGAATGACGCAGAACGCGCACATTCCGCCAAACGCGAAAGCGAACTGGAAGAACGAGACAGCTGCTCGACCGGGCTTGCCGAAGCACGAGTCGAGGATGTCGATGTAGGATCTTCGGCCGCTCATTTTTGCGTTCAGGACGATGAGGCGGATCGTCCAGTCTGTGACGACGCCGAGGAAGATGAGGAGGAGGATGCCGGTGAGGAAGCCTGCTTCTCTTAGTGCGTAGGGCAGACCTGTGAGACGAAGCGAAAGTCGCCACGAGGAAGTGATTATCAGCGCGAGGGGGAGGACGAAGGCAAAGAGGGCAACGCACCGATGATTCCCGCGCCCAGGATCGAGTTCGACATGTTCGCTATACCCGCAAAGATCCCACCACCCCTCAACAGCCAATCTGGCGGCTCTGCCTCCTCCCCCTCGACCTCCATCTCCTTCAACCGCCGTGCCTCGCCGCGCAAGTCGAGACTCTGCCGCCGCAGCCCCGTATGCACAAGGCCCTCCATCAACGGCGTGTCCAGATCCCGGTCATCAATCTCCTCCGAGTCCATGTCGAAGTGTACCTCGCGCGAAGAGGTCGACGAGGCGAGAGGTTTGGGAGGGTAGTAGTCGGCCGACCGGGATCGCTCGTACGGCCCCGACGCGATGAGCTCGTCCTCGTCGTCGCTGTAGCGGAACAAGCTCATCCCTGGCTGCGCATCTCGTGCCGCTGTGCCGTACGAGGAGGCCGATCTGACGGGTGCGGGCGTTCGAGCGGGCGACGCGGGCGGCGGGGGGATGAGCGAGGACGAGGATCGCGAGTGAGATGGGGGGGTCGCAGCTGGAGTTGGTCCTGGCGAGTCTGTCGCGTCGAGGGCGAACTGAGCAGGCGGTCCTCGAGGTATGGGCGCCGCAAGGAGGTCGTCTGCCATCCCAGCGGTTGGCGCGCGTTGGCCAGATCGCGTCGTAGTCTCTATCCGATGCCAGCGAGTGTCCTAGCGAGTGTAGCAGAGCGAGTGAGCGGGTGTGGTCGAGGGTTGAGCGACGCGCCTTCACCGCCCTGCCTCACAACGCCGTGAGATGAGAGCGGTTCCCATCGACCACGACATGGGACAGCTTGCACTCGCTCAATGGCACCCGTGGACTCGTAGCTCTCATTTGCTGGTCGAACGGCGTCGAACGGAGGTCTGCACGACCCGCTCTCCTCGACTGACCTCGTCGACACTCCTGGACGCGTTGAAGAGCCTGTTCACGCCGTCGTCGACTTTCCTGTGTGGCCTAGATAGGCTCGAGGGACCGATGAGGACTTGTCAATGCTGCAGAGAGATGTCAATCCCGCGTCGAGCGCGTCGCTGGCCCGGTGACGCCCCCTCGACATCGACTGGCCTCTCTTGCCCTCCTTCCCTTCACTCGACGACGATCTGACCGCGCGAACGTACTCTCGAGCGCACGAGAGCATCCTCGCAGTCACCGCCAACCCGCACCAACTCGAAAAGAGTGCGCTCCGCTTCCTCTCGCCTCGTTCTGCTCGTCCCACTGACCTCGACTCGTCCGCGTCGCTCGTCTCGCAGACTACCTCGCCGCCGTCAACATGGGCAAGAGTGCGTCACCTTCGGACCGTCCCAAAAACCTCCGCTGACCCTCGCTTGCTCTCCCGCCTCTCCCTTGCTCACCCGCGCACTTCTCGCTTCGACTTCCCCCTTCCTCCCCTACCCTTCGGTGCTTATCCGCCCAATTCTCCACGACAACAGCCGCCACCACCAAGACCAAAGAGCCCAAAGAGCTGTCCGAACAGCAGTCGCTCTGGCAGGACTTCAGGAAGAGGAGGACGGAGGAGCTGAAGAAGGCGGACCCGGACCAGGTGCGTCCCGCTGTCTCTCCTCACTGCCTCAAGCGCTATTCGAGTGGGTAAGAACCGCCATTTGAGGGCGCTGGTTGCAGTAGAGGCTGAGAAATCGGGACCTTCTCAACCTCGAGTCGAGCTGATCCTACGCTCGACACACGCGCAGGACGGCCGTGAGCGCCAGAGGCAGATTGCGGACGAGTGGAAGGCGCGTCCAGCTGGTCCGTATTCGGCAAGTAGGGCAACTGACGCTTCTCCTCCTCGACCTCGCACTCGCAGAAGTCGCCCGAGAACCCCAAGCACGAGTGAAGCGGCCTGCTTCCCCTTCCCCGTTTCCAGCTGTCGTACTTTCCCGTAGCCTCGCTTGATGTACTCGTAACCCGTCTCTTGTTGGCAATCTAGTTCTACTTGTCTACCTTCGTTCGTGTTGCGAGAGGTCTTCCTCCATTCTCGCCCACTGAGAGCGACCTCTCACGCCCAAAGCACGATACCGGGCCTCCCCGCACCCCTCAACCTCGCCACCTCCCTCAACTCCCTCCCATCGACCCCTCCCACCCGCTCGAAGACAACCACCTCATCCGAATCATGTAGTGCAACAGCCAACCACCTCCCCTCCTCAATCGCCTCGTCTCCCTTGCCCTTGCAGCGCAAAGACTCGCTCGACAAACTCATATGCCTCGGTGCGCGTCCGCCGCTCCCAACGAGCTTCCGACTTTCCTCCACTACCAACCCTTCCTCGTCCACCTCAAACACCGCGAGCAAGTCTTCCGGTCCCTCCGAGGTGCCATTGAGCGGGTCGTGCGCTTCCGCGCGGTTCGAGGCGATCAAAGTCCGTCCAGTAGGCGAGAGCACAAGTTCTGCGGCGTGCCAGGAGGAAAAGTCGGATTGGTGCGGCATCGGTCCAGGCGGAAGAAGGGAGATACGTGATTGGAGGATCGTGATTGTTGGGACGGGCGAAGTCGGGTCGGAGGGGTACGAGACGGACAGGACGGAGATCGAGTTGTTCAGCTCGTTGAGGACGTAGAGGCGCGCGACTTTCGCGACGCCGGGGCGGTTGCTGGGTCGCAAAGGACCGAAGAGGACGTGGCGTGGTCCGTCGCCGGGCGTGAGGTGCACCCGCTCGCGTTCTTCCCATTTGCTGGAGTCGTCGGGTGAAGGAGCGAGGATGCGCAGGTCGTCCGTACCGAGGTCGGGGACGACGATGACCTGTCCAAGCGGGTCAGGGTGCGCACCGTGAGGGTGCGCTTGCTCTTGCCGCCATTCGATAGGTCCAAGAGCTGAGCCGGTATCGAGGACGGAGAGGAGGGAGGAGGCGGTCGGGTCGAGGTCGCCTGGGGGAGAAGGGACAATAGAATGGATAGAGGCGCCTTTGTAGTTGGTTGTGAGGATCTGAGGAGGGTTCGAGGAGAAGAGGCAGGAGTGACAAGGCCACAGTCCGCCTGCGCGAGGAGGAGGGGGTCAGCGTCAATGGCGGCGGAAGCGGCTGGAGTGTACGCACCCGTCTTGACGGTCGACAATGGTTTCAGCACGCCCTCATCGGACACGCTGAGCGCCGTGAGCGTTCCCTCGTCCTCCCCCCACTCGTCGGCGGCATAGAGGTGCTTGCCTGCGACGACGACAGTCAGCTTGCGCAAACAGCCGAATGTCGCAAGAGACGCACCGTCCTGCGAGAACGTCAGCCAGGTAGGCGCCGCCCCGCACTCCACCTCGCCCACGACCTTCAGTCGCTCCTCTGCCTTCAGAGCGGACGGGTCGAACGAGAGCGTGAGGATGCGGCCTTCGTAGCCGCCCGCGTACAGCAAGTAGGGTGCCATATCCAGCACGAACAGCAGCGGAGCCTGCGAGTCCCAGCGAGTCAAGACGAGAGGAGAATCGATGAGGGACGTCGCGAGTTCCGTCGGCTGCCTCTGGTCCGCTCAATCTCGAGGGGGAACAGCGAGAGCAATCCTTCTATGTACAAGTCTATTCGCATGCGTTTAGTTACGACTCTACGGCAGCCACTGAATGCACGTCGGCTGGTCGATATCCTTCAGGCGGGCAACCTCCGTCAACCGATCCTGCTTGTCCTCGTCCACCTCGTACACGACCACCTCGCTCGTCCGTTCCAGCGCAACAGCCATGTACTTGCCCTCCCTCTCGTCGTCCTTCTTCGGGCTGAGCGCAAAGTGTCGCGGTCCTCGTCCACCGAGGTCGAATTGGACGGGCGAGACGTTCGTGTTGAGCGTGCCGGCGGCAGTGAGTTCGAAGATGGCGAGGGTGTCGTAGGGTGCAGGTTTGTCGACGGGACAGCGGTTCGAGGCGTAGAGGTAGCGGCCGCTGGGCGAGATGGCGAGCTCCGCGCCAGTCCAGTCGCCTTGGCTGCAGGATATAAGGTGCGGGTTAGCTTTCCGGGCCAGTACCGTCTTGCACCGCTCTGACGATGGGCGACGTCCAGCGCAGCGGGAACGAAGCGGAGAGACGTGACGCACTGGTCCGTGAAGTCCGGCGGAAGGATCGAGACCTCCTTCTGCAATGCCTTCAAGCTCAAGTCCGGGCTCTTCTCCGACGGATACTCCACTTCAAACACCGCAATCGTCGACCGGATCTCCTCCATCAAGTAAAGGACCGTGCGGGACGAGTTCTCGCCTGGAGTGGTGAAGACGAGGTGACGGGGACCGTTGCCGGCGGGCATGGTGATTGCCGGGAGTTGCTCGAGCTTGTCGGGGGAGGAGACGTCGAAGACGCGGAGGACGTCGGCGCCGAGGTCGGCAGCGAAGAGGTAGCGGTTTGTCGGGTCGAGGTAGCTGCAGAAAAGGAACGTCGGAACTGTGTCAGCTTCCTCCCACGCCTCGCGAGCCTCGAAGAAAGCCTCGACGCACACTCCATGAACGTGCGGCGCCTCCTGCCTGTCCTTCTTTGGCCCAGTACCCTTGAAAACCCTCGTCTCGACCTTTCCCTCCTCGTCAAACGTCCCGTCCTCCTTGATCCCAACGACACTCAAAGTCCCACTGGCATAGTTTGCCGTAAACATCCTCCTCCCGTCACTCGAGAGGCAGAAATGGACCGGTCCCTCCGCGACTTTGGCCGTTGAGAGCGAGTCGAGCGAGCCGGATGCGTCGAAGCGGAACGCATGGAGGATGCCGTCGGGTTGGG
The DNA here is from genome assembly GCF_000320785.1 of Rhodotorula toruloides NP11. Lineage (NCBI taxonomy): Eukaryota > Fungi > Basidiomycota > Microbotryomycetes > Sporidiobolales > Sporidiobolaceae > Rhodotorula > Rhodotorula toruloides. The sequence goes on along the minus strand of NW_015622981.1, from coordinate 176,337 downwards.
AGAATTCGTCACCGGTGTAGACGATGGGGTGTTGACCGGACAAAGTCAGCCAGGTCGGGGCTTTGCCGCAGGAGACGGTTGAGGAGGTGCGGAGTGAGGACGAGGCGGGGTCGAAGGCCAGGGTGTAGATCTTGCCGCCGTAACCCGAGGTGAGCAGTGTGCGTGACATGCTTTCCAGTGAGCGAGAGAGGCGGACGAGGCAAAGCGAGGAGACGACTCGCGAGCAACGTCGGCTTGCAATGACCTCGACGCATACAGTCACTGATCAAGCAAAACAAGCGAAATGGTGGAACAAGACTCATGTACTGCAGAGACGATGCGGCGAAATGTACGGTACAACGGCAAGCGGCGCCTCCCCCTTCTCTTCAAGCAAATCCTCTCCTTCAGGAGTCGCCGTTCTTGACCGGGACATCCTTCTCGCCCTCCTGCTTGACGACAGAGTCGAAGTGCACCTTGGTGTACCCGTTCGTGCCGTTGTGCTTCGCCGACGCGCTCGAGCCGGACAAGAGATCGGTTGCTTCGGAGCGGAAGTCCTGCGAGCGAGAAAGCGTCAGTTCCGTCTCGCAACTCCTGATTCTCGCCGTCCGATCCCCACGCACCTGGATGGCGTCGGGCAGCGTGTCGGCGGTCCTGAGGTGGTGCAGGAGGCGGAGGGCGGCGTAAGAGGCGCCGATCCAGAACGTCGCGACGGCGCTGATGAAGCCGACGACCGCGAGCGTCCCGACGAGGAGGAGGGCTGTACCAGCGTAACGAGTGTCACTTCTTCGGCTTGATCTGCGAGCCGTTGGAGGGAAACGCACCCGCAGAGCCAACGAGCCAAGCGATCACGACTGCCGCTCCCACCAAAGCAGCTCCTCCGACGGCGAGAACGGTGCCGGCGGCGAAGAGCGTGAAGAGCAGAACGGGGAAGAACGAGAGGAGGCCGAAGACGAGGGCAAAGGTGGTGAAGAGGGGTCCTTGTTCGGCATGATGGCGGAAGGTGGTGAGCGCGGGCTCGACGTAGCGGGTCTGCAGGCTGTGAGAGCGTCGGTCAGCCCTGTTTAGCCCACTCGGACACGCGTCCACTCACTCTGCGCCCTTGTCGGAGAGGTAGGCTTGCTGCGAGTCCCTCAAGGTAAGTATGAGGTCAGGCAGCGCGAGGAGAGCGCGCGGGGACGCACGGCGGCCTCAACCTCCTTCATAGCCTGTTGCTTGTAGTCTGCGAGCTTGTCCTGGTCGAGCGGAGCCATGGCGGCGGGGAGAGGGGAGAAGGTGAACGGTGAACGCGTGAAACGACTTTCGCGAAACTCGCACGTCGTGGATGCTGGTACGGAGCTCAAGAGATGCAATGCAAGACAAAGAAAGCAACAACAAGGTAAAACGGGATGCAGGTGACCCTCCTCCTCCGCGTGCTCCTCCTAAAAAGCTCGAGTCGACGCCTGTCAAGTATCCTTGATGTCCTAAGGTGCAATACCGTCAGTACCGTCTGGAAGCACATACGAACGAAACTCACCGCGCGTCGCGTCTTCACATAGTTCTCGATGTCGGCGAGACTGCGCTGAAGGCCCGGCAAGACCTGTACGACCGTCTGCAAGTCGATGATCGCCTGCTTGAGGTCCGTCAAGTCCGTCTGGACCGTTGCGAACGCCTTGTCGAGCGTTCCGTCCTTCTTGAGCGCCTCGTCGACCTTGACGCCGAGACCCTTGACCGTCTCCTCAAGCGCGCCGACCTTCTTGTTCATGTCCTTGACCGCGTTCTCGAGGCCCTCGACCTTCCTGTTGACGTCCTTGACCGTCTTCTCGAGCGCCTCGACCTTCTGTTTGACATCCTTGACCGTCTTCTCGAGGCTCTCGACTTTCTTGTTGCGATCCTTGACCGTATCTTCGAGCGCCTCGACCTTCGTTGCGAGCGTCTTGAGGTCTTCTTTGGTCGCGAGGTGCTTGAGATCGTCCTTAGTGATGCAGCGGGTCTTGACGTGCGACGCGAGCTCGTCGAGCTTCTGGTAGAGGTCCTCGAGCGAGACGTTCTGCGCGCCTGCAGAATCATTGGCACACGCAGAGTCAGCGGACCCGCCCCAGCAAGGCGGTCCCGTTCCGGTCCGAGACACGAAGGGCGCTGAAGGTGGAAGGCTGAGCAGCGTGGACGCACCTTTCCTGCGCTTCGTGGCCGGTGTGTCATTCTCCTCCTCGTCGGCCTCACCCGCACCGCCGACGCTCCTCCTCCCACCTCGCTTCTCTCTGCCCTTCTCAATCTGCAACCCTAATCCTGGACCTAGTCCGCGACGAGTCGTGACTGCGCCAAAGGCCCGCAAGGCCGCATCCCTGTTGATCGCAAAGTTCTCCTTGTCCTCTGCAGCGCGAGTGAGAGTCGGTGACCGCGTATCGCGCACGGGTGTTGTGTGGCAGACGCACTTTCCTCCATCGCCTCCCCCGGCACCTTCTGGTAGGCAAAAAAGACATCTGTCGCAGCCTGCGCCTGCTCCCTGGTCGGCGTCGGTTCGTGCAGGATGGCGGACGGCACGGCGGCGTGTAGCTTGTTCAGGTAGTGGGCGTACGGCGTCTCCCCCTCAAGCGGCACGAAGAGAGGAGGGTTGTCGCCGGCCATCGAGGCGGGTTCAGTGAGGGAACCGAACGCGGAAGAGCTGCGGGAAGAGCGGGAGCGGCAGAGCCGGCGACAGGAGAGAGCAGTGCGCCTAGCAGAGACAAGCTCTAGCACCTCCTTGCGACGTGCGCGAAGGGTGGGAGCGCAACCTGTCCTCATCAGCTCGCGGGAGAGTGGACTCCTCCTCTTCACTCGACTCGCTCAGAATGGTTCGTGTGGCTGGCAATGCTGTTCAGAAGGTGTGTAGACACGCTCCCAAATCACTCACGCGACGCCCCGCTGACCCTGCTCGCTGACTTCGACCACCTCCTCTTCCGCCCCACTTCTCGCTCGGTGTCGCCGTGGACCCTCTTTGCGGCTTTCCTCCCTTGTATGCAGTGCGAGACGGTCCTTGACAACACTGCCGAGCCGCCCGCGATGACACAACCCGCCGCGACCACGAACATCCTCTCCCTCCCTCCCGAACTTCACGAACACATCTTCTCCTTCCTCGCCCTCGATAAGGCCGGCAAGCGCCACATCTGCCGCGCCTTTTTGCCCTTCACTCGGCGAAATCTGTTCCGCACGGTCAATCTCGCGCCGGGACGTGCCATCGACCGCTTTCACCATCTTCTGTCTCCTCCGAAGCCCAAGAACGCGCTCCGTCTCGCCAACTCGACAAAGGACGACAAGGCCCTCGGTCTCATGGTGCGGACGCTTAAGTGCACCCAGCAGCTCGAGTATGTCGAGTGCCCGCAAGACGACGACTCTGGCAGGACAGTCGCGATGCGCGAGATCCTGTCTCTCGTGCGCAATTGCACCGAGATGACTCTCAGTGGATCCGGGCTCCTCCGTGTCTTGCTGCCGTCGAAGCGCGGAGGCGTTTTTCTCCCTCACCTGACGACTCTCCGACTTGTCGAGCTCGACAGCGAATTCGACGACCTCTTCAACATGTCGCGTTTGTCCCGCCTCAACCGCTTCCGCTCTTTGCATCGCCTCGAACTGCATATCGAGTCGGATTGGGAAGACGAGGTCGACATCGCCAAGCCAGTCAAGGCTCGTCCTCTGCGGTACATTACGTCTCTCCACCTTGACGCCGGCCCTTCGCTCAATTCTCCCGCCGCCCGCAACTTCATCTCGCATCTCCCGAACCTTGAGCGACTCCGCCTCGAGCTCGAGGACCTGGTCGACCTCGGCTCATTCCTGCAAGCGTGTCCGACCGAGCACTTGACGGAACTGCAAGTCTACTTCGTCGACTGGTTCGATATCGACGGAGACGACTCTTTCTCCCCCATCGACGCCGATCTCGCGCGCTTCGCAAACCTCCAGCACCTCGCTCTCGGCCGCGACACCTTGTCGCGATCCTGCGAGCTCTTCCCCATCCTCGCCGCCCATCTTCACAACCTGCGCGCACTCGAGCTTGGCGAAGACTGCGAGCTCGTCGCTGCCAAGCTCATAGCCTACGTCGCAGCCAGAGGCGGAGGGGTTTCACCCGCGCTCGAACGCGTGAAGGTCGATGCGTTCGACGCTCGCGCGAGCCCAATCCCCTCTGAGATGCCACACAAGCCTGAAGTCCGCGCCGGGACTTTCAAGATCTCGGAATGGTGGCATCTCCCGACTTGGACGAACGACTTTACGCTGGCGGACGCGAAGGAGCTCGTCGCCGTCGGGCAGAAGGTCGGCGTCAAGATCGAGGGCCGGCTGCTTCAAGCGATCGAAGTCGAGGCTTTGCGGGAGAGGGAAGAGGAGTACCTCCAGGAGCGCCGCGAGGAAGTCTTGTACTCGCTGCGCGCGTTGTTCGAGGTCGAGGACGAGGACGGCTCGCTCAAGGAGGCTGAGGAGCGCTGGGCTGCGGCAGAGAGGGAGTGGGAGGACCAGCAGGACGAGGTATTGTACGGTGTGCGTGGGTTGTATGGCGAGGAGGACGAGTAGCTTGCGATGCGAACGACGACCTTCCCAATCTCGCTTCCTCCTCTACCGCGACTCTCTCGACTGGTATGGAGTGAGAATAAGATGCGCGTATAGTTAATGCAACAACAGGAGCTTAATCCAACCAGTTCTTGCACCACCGCCTCAGCGCCAACGGGCACTCTCCTCCCCTCGCCTCAACCTCACGATCAACGTCCTTCGCCCAGGCCGTCAACCTGTACATCTTCCACGGGTCGCGCGCGGTGGGCGACTTGTAGGCGAGCGAGGGGACCGAGACGGGCATCCCTGATCCCGACGTCGGTGCCGCTCCTCCTCCTCCGCTGGACGAGCCCGCGCTGCCAGACGACGTGCGCGGCAAGAGGAGCTCGTGTTCCCTGAGCGAGTCGAACGCGACGCGCATCGCAGGCTTCGAGAGCGGCTTGGTCGACATCGAGAGTGCCGAGGCGGTCGAGGCTGAGACGCGGCGAGCGTGCGAGAGGTACGCGTCGTAGACTTGCTCAAAGTTGAAACCAGAGTGGCGGTCCACCGTCGAGGTCGAGAGGTGCTTGCACGCGATGAGGACCGTGAGTTCCGGGATCGAGAGGTCTGCGAGGGCGCTCGTCAGCTTGGAGCTCGGCAGAACGAAGAGTGGGCGACTCACGCTTAAGCACCGCGTCGCGAGACTTCTCCTCGCCCTTCGGCTGCGGCTTGAGCATCTCGACGCCAAGTTGGGGGACCCCGTTCGAGTCGGCCAAGCCGTTCAAGCGTCCGAGGTAGTCGAGGCGGTACAAGAGATCGGACTAGAGACCGGGACCGTCAGTTGTAGCTCAAACGGAGAGGGGGAGCGAACGCACGAGGGAGGAGCGCAGCTCGGTTGGGACGTTGCCGTGGATCTGCCACATGCGGGTGAAGTAGTCGACGACCTTCTCCTTCTTCAAGAAGCGCTGTGGTTCGAAATTCCCGTGCATCAGCCACATCCTTGCGACAGAGGAAGAGCCGAAAGCGTTCGAAGCAGCGAACTCACCTCGACCTCCTCATTCCACTTCCCCGCCCACTCCCTCCCCTCCTCGCCCGTCTTCTCCTCCCAAACGCGCTCATCCGCACGAAGGAGCCGCTTGGCGAGGTCCATAAAGGCGGAGAAGGACGAAGGAGGAATGAGTTGGAGGACGTGCGATTGGCAGCGCGAGCGGACGCGTTTCTCGAGGAGCGAGAGGCAGTCCTGTGCGTTCAAGGTCCACCAGTCAAGTCAGCCACTGCTGCTGACGCCTTCGCAGGTGACGGACTGTGAAAGACGGTGACGCACAACACGCGATGAGACGCCCACAACCGCTACTCCGCCCCTCCGCCGATTCCCCTGGACGATATCCAGCAAGCAATACAGGAAGCTCTGCCGTGGGTGTTGGGCGAAGAGGTCGAATTCGTCGACGATCAGGATGAGGGGCTTGCTTTGCGTGGTCGTGTTGGTGGAGGAGGACGTGGTGGAGGAGGAGGGTTCGAGGAGGCGGAGGAGGGTGGACATCGTTGCCGAGTTGCTCGACTACGCGGCACCATCCTCGTCAGTTTCTCTTCCTCTTCTTCCAGCGGCGAGAGCAGCAGAGAGTGGAAACGCACGTAATCACCCTCCATCTCACCCTCCACATCCATTCCTCCGAACCCCTGGTCCCTCAACTGAACCGCAATACTCCTCATCGCCAGCCTATCCGTCGTATGCACAAGTCCCGACAGGCGGACCGTGACGAACGCGTCGGAGCCGTGGGTGGAAGAGAGGAGGGCGAGGGTGCGGTTGATTAGCTGCGAGTCGAGTGCTAGTCGCGTCAGTTTCGATACGTTGGGAGCGAGGAAAACAAGGGAGAAGGGCGCACCATCGTCTTCCCCACCCCCCTCGGACCAAGCAGCATCACCGCGTTCCCCATCCCCTTCAACACACATTCCTCCAACGACGCGCGGAGCGGTCGCTCCCATTCGTCGTAGCCGCCTTCGAGGTAGGGGAGCGAAAGGATGGAGGATGCGTTGGGCGAGGGGAAGGGGAAGGGAAGGCGAGAGCCGGAGAGGGTCGAGAGGAGGGTGAGGATTTGGGTACGGAGTGGGGAGGAGAGGTAAGCTGCGTTTGGGACGGTTGGGATGAGAGGGTGGGAAGTCGAGCTGAGAGCGGTGGAGGCGGAGGCGGAAGTCGCGAGTCGCGAAGGCGCGAAAGCCGGCTGCGAGATCTCCATCTCCTCCACCTCCATCTCCTCGTCCTCCTCATCACGCATCTCAAGATCCTCCCCATCCGCCTCCTCAACCATCCTCTCCTTCCCCTTCTCCCTCCTCTTCCTCTTCCTCTCCTCCTCGTCCTCCTCCTCACTGCCACTCTCCTCCTGCTCCTCCTCCTGACGAACATCAACCCCATACCCCTCATCCTCCATATGGAACCCAACCAACCGATTCCTCAAACTCGCAGGAGCGTTCGCGATCTCTTTCAACGAAGGAGGGAGATGGCGGATTCGAGAGGAGGAGCGGGAGGGAGTGAGGCTGGAGGAGCGCCGGGAGGTGGGAGTCGTAAGGGGTGTGGAGGTGGTAGATTTGCGGGGAGTTGAGGAGGAGGGGGAGGACGCGCGTGAGGGAGAAGTGAAGACGTTGTCCTCGGCGGCCGCATCGACGTCGACGTCAAACTCGCTCGCCTCGCGCCTCGGACGCGGCTTGAGCGGCGAAGGGACCTTGGGCGCGTACGACGATGTCTGCCGAACAAGCTTTGTAGGCGTCTTTGCGGGCGAAGGAGGGAGGTCGAGGTCGACTGTGCGAGTGGCGCGCTTGCGCGGCGGTGGGGACGAGACGAGCATGGACTCGATCTCGGCGGCGGTGGTGGTGGAGGCTGCGTCTTCCTCGTCGTCGGATGAGGAGTTCGGGTCGGGAGAAGGAGGGCGCTGAGTCTTGCGCGCTGTCCCGCGCGTCTTCTCCGGCTCGGGCGCAGGCTCGTCCTCCTCGTCCTCGACTTTGACGCGCTTCTTCGGCGGCGCACGAGTCGGCTTCTTCGCTGCCGTCTTGGTCGAAGCCGCCCTCCCCCTCTTCGCGCGCGGTGTGACGACGACCTCATCCTCCTCGCTCTCGCTGCTACTGTCCACCAACTTGCGCACAACCTGCTTTTTCACAGCCGGCTGACGCGCCCTCTTCCCGTTCGAGCGAGGCGTGACGGGCGCGCCTTGAAGCGGCTGGAAATGGTCCGCCTTGCCCGTTGATCGCGTCGAGCGGCGCGTTTCTTCTGGCTCGACTGTGGGAGTGCGTTTCGAGGGAGTGCGGTTGGGCTTGGAGGGTGTCGAGGGGGTAGACATGCGGCGAGTCGGTGCGCGAGGGGGAGGTGATGGAGAGCGGGTGCGTTGGTCGGGTGACAGCGAGGGCGAGGGTGAGCGAGGGCGGGTGCGCTTGGTCGGTGTGCGTGAAGGAATGGGCTCGGTGGGTGCTGCAGCTGGTGCAGAGGTGCTGAGCGAGGTGGAGGGGTCCTGAGGGATGATGCGGGTCGGGGTGCGCGGTTTGAGCTGCTGTGCGAGGAGGGGCATCGTGGGTGAGTGTCGGTGCGTTGTAGCAGTCCTAAGCGTTGTAAGAAGAGTAAGAAAGAGAGTAAAGAAGCAGAGAGAGAGCGAGAGAGAGAGAGCGACGACGAGGACAAGGTGACGAGGCGAGCGCGACGCGACGAGAGCAACGCTCCCTCATCACCTTGAACCTCGTCCTCGCCTTTCTCCTCCTTCCGAGGCTTCACTGACTGCACCACTGAACTCGCACGGTCGTGTTACCCTACTCAAAGTCGGCCCCGCTTGTTCGCGCGGTCTCCGCTCGCCTCCTGCTCCTCCTCGTCACTCGTCATCTTACTGGCTCACTACGACTCGTACGGGCCCGTGCTGTTCGCTACTGAACCGCTTACCCGCACAAACGACGACACCGCACCGCCGACCAACAAGCTTTCCCTCCCACGACGCTAGCGAACCCGACTTTGGCCTCCTCTCGATCAGGAGTGCAGTGATGACCCGCCGCGGATGGGGCCGCGGTGCAGCACAGCGACGACGACGAGGGTTTCTTGCGGGCGAACTCGCGCATACTGGTTCGTACAGCTCAGCGTGCAGACTGCTCGCCTTCGCTGCCCTCGTTTCGCCGCTGCACCCGCAACTCCCGCGCACCGGCCGCCTCTGCTGACGAGGCTATGAAAGGAGACGCACCCTCGAATCCAGGGTGGGCCGCCGCACTGGACCCGTTGTTTGGCTCGCTCGCCTTCTAACGTGCAATCCTTGCTTTCCCTCTCCCTCCTCACCGCCGACCAACCCACCCACACTCGTTCACCGACGCGCGAGCAGCCTGAACAAAGGCGACACTCGCCATGTCGACCGCTTCTTCCCCTCCCACGTCCCTCGTTCTCTCAGCAACCTCCTCAGTCCTCCTCCTCACGCTCTTTCCCCTCGCGCTCCTACGCCTCCGTCGCTCCTTCGCCCCCTTCACACTCGTTACAGCCCTCGTACTCGCCTCGACCCTTGCTCTCGCCGTCGCAGCCTCATTCGCATTCGTCGCGCTCGTCAACAAAGACCGCGAGCGGACTTGGACACTCCTCGGTGGGACGCTCGCTTGCGTCGCATTGATCCTGAGTGAGTTCTGTTTCTCGAGGATGTCGGGCGGGTGTATGCGCCTGCACGGCGAGCAGAGCGGGGCCTCGACGCACCTTTCGCTCAATCGAGCGATTCCGACCCCCTCGCGACAAACATCCCTGACTGACGGTCTGTCGTTTCGCACAGGGGATCTGTCGATTCTCTCGCTCGCCCACACGCTCACCGAGGTCTCCCGCCCGCCCGACTCGTCTTCTCTGACTCGTGGACGCCCACCTCGTTCCTTCCTCTCGCTCTTGCTCCTCGCCCTCCTCCTCACGCTTTTCCTCTCCTGTACGTTCGCGTCCTCTCTCACTCTCCTTTTCCTCATAACCGTCACCGCTAACGTGTCTGGAAACGCAGCCACAACCCTCCACGTCGCACTCCTCTGCCTCCCCTCCCTCCCTTACTCGAACCTCAAGACTCTGGCGGTCGCTCGCGGGGCGTTACATGCCCTCTTTGAGGGGACGGTCGTCCTCTGGGGCTTGATGAGGTGGAAAGAGGGAGAGAAGCGAGAGAGAGGGGAAGAAGTGCGTTCCGCTCGCTTTCCTTCAAGTCGCGCGAGGGCTGACGCAGATCGTTTCGTGCGTGTGTACAGGCGAGATTGCCGAGCCAGGGATGGGGAGATGTCTCGGCGCCGACGGACGTCGAAGCTGGACGAGATGCGCTGGCTTCGCTCAAGACCGTCCGCTCGCTCGCAGTGCGTCCGACTTTGGCTCCTCGCTGATCGAGACTGTTTCGCTGACCGTCGATGGATTCACAGGTCTCCTTCCTTGCCCTCCAACTCCTCGCCGTCGCACTCGACATCCTGTCCGCCGCCCTCCCACTGCGCTCGTCCACCACCAACAAGACAGCCCCGCAGCTTCGCCTCTTCGGTTCGGCGACTTCGCCCGTCGGAAACTTGGTCATGTCGGCGATGGCGTGGGTGAGGTGGACGGGGATGGTTGAAGTCGTTGCGGGTACGTCTCGCTTCGCTTTCCTCCGCGAAACCCTGACTCACGCTGTCTTCGCTTGACATAGCTCTCTCCGCCCGAACTCGCCCGACCGACCTTCCACCGACCTCAACGCACCTCGACACGGCCCTATACCACCACCCTCACTCTCTCCCTCCGACTCCCACGCCCTCGCTCCGCCCTCTCCCCGACCTTCCCACCACTCCCCCTTCGCCGCGCTACGAACGTCTCCCCTCTTCCCGCGCACAAGTTCAGCAAACTCGCGAGAGGAAGAGTATGGAGAAGAGGGGCGCGGGTGGTACGCCGGGTCAGGGATCGGTCGGGTCGTCGTTCTTGTTGCTGGAGATGGACGCAGAGGACGAAGGAGGGACGTTCCAGCCCAGCATTGCGCATGCGCAGCCTGAGATGGAGGTCGAGCCGAAGGAGGAAGACCTCGTCGTCGTCCCGTCGCTCCCGGTCAGGCAGGCTGGTCGACTCTCGCCCTCTCTTCCGCCTCTCGTGTCCCTCCCGCTCCTTACGACTCCAACCGGCTCCCCCCTCTCGCGGCACCGCCCTCACCGCTCCCTGCCCACGCTCCTCACCGGCGAACCCCCAAGTCGTCCGTTCACCCCGCTCCTCACGCCCGTCACGCCGAACGACGAGCGTTCTCCGCCCCTCTCGCGCGCAGGATCGACCTCGCCGACTCTCTCGCGCTGGCGCCTCCCTCGCTCGTCGGAAGACAAGTCTCCCTCGGTCCCTCCGTCGCCAACGGCTGGGAAGACTTCCGCCCCTCCGTCCCCTCGCAAACTGCGTCGCGGACGCGGCGCGTCCGTCTCCTCCGTCCCGACGCTCTCGCTCGGTCCGCCTCTCGCGCTCGATGCCGAGAGGGAGAAAGGGACGAACACGCCTGCTTCGTCCATCTCGCGCGCGACGGGGAGGAGGCGTAGCGGTTCGGTGGGGTCGATCTTGCGCTCTTTCGCTGCTGGAACGGGCGGGCGTCCTTCGATGGAGACGAAGGCGTCTGATGCGGCTGGACAAGGATTGTGGTGGGACGTCGAGCCGAACGAGGAAGAGGACGACCCGTTCGTCCGCTCGGCTCCGCCGCTGCCTCTTTCTCTCGCTTCGTCGAGCGTGTCGATGTCCCGCGCTTCGACGGACGGCGAGCCGAGTACCGACGAAGGAAGTGGAGCAGTCACGCCTCTGAGGCTGAAGAAGGCTCTCCTCGAAGCGATCCAGGAGCCAGACGGAGGGGACGCCGCACTCGCTTCGCCCACGCGCAGAGTCGACGACGACGAGATGAAACGCATGCTCACGCCTCCTCCGCCGCACATCGAGGACTTCGACTCGCGCCACAAGCACTCGCCCTCGGCTGCTTCGTCCATTGCGTACGCCTACCGCGCAAGGAGCGCCTCGCAATCCAGCAGCGGCAGCGTCTTCCGCGAGCACCTCGACACGACCGATGGAGACACCTCGAGCATGCCTCCTCCCTCGCCGAGCTCGTCGCTGGCGCTCTCGACTTTCGCGGCGTTCGGAGGAGGACGCGCGTCGGTCCCTTCGTCGCCTGTTCTTGCGCCGAGGAGGAGGACGGACGCGATGATCTCGCCGCTCATGCTGCCGAGGCGCGTGGCGAGCGAAGGGGCGAACGACCCGTCGACCCCGCAGCAAGTCGCGAGTCCGACGCCCACCTCGACCAGGACCTCGTCGCCCTCGATTACGCCCAAGGCGTCGCGCCTCCCTCGCCGCCTCTCGCGCCAGAAACGCCCGTCGATACTCTCGCTCCGCTCTAACAGCGCGTTCTCCACTTCGCCGGCCAGCAACGCAACTCCGCAGCGCCGCTCGCCCAGCTTCAGCCTCCTCCCAACTCGCTCGTCGACAGTCAGCGCCTCGTCCAACACGCTCTTCTCATCGCCCGCTTTCGCGTCCCTACGTAGGATTACGACGCCTCGTCGCTCGCCCTCGCCCGTCCCGTCCAACCGCCCGTCCGAGTCTTCCGACCTCTCCTTCGCTTGTCGTGGACTCGTCGACAGCTCGAGCGACTTCAACGTCTCCCTCGCCAATACTCTGCCCCCTTTCGTCGCTCCTGCTCGCCCTTCGCAGACCGGCGACGAGGTTGAGAAGGGTGAGATGCCTTCAAGCGCAAGGATGAAGCGTCGCTCGCGCACCTCGAAGGGTAGTCGCAACGCCTGGTGGAAACAGCTTCCGTCCGCAAGCAGGCCAACCACGCTTTACCGCCAGAACTCGCTCGCCTCGGGGCGTATCCGTCGCACTTCTGCCCCGGCTCGCAGCTCGGGAAGTTACTCGCGGCCCCCTTCGTACGGATCCGGCTCGAGCGCTGCTCGCTACCTTCAGGCATCGGAAATTGAAGGAGGTGCCGGCGGTTCGTCGTCCGGCCACATCAGGAGCGTCTCGCTGCCTCTCCCTCTTCCACCTGTCCCTTCGACTCCTCCGCCGTCAAGCCGCTTTGAACTGCCGACCATCAGCGACTTCTCGCCCATCGGCTCCTCCATCTTTCACCTTCCGTCCAGGCTCAGCGGAGGCAGCCCTCGTTCGACTCGTAGTCGGGGCAGCCCCAAAGTCAGTGCTCGAGTCGCCGTCCCAGTCACGATGCCGTCCGCTTCCTTTGCCGACCAGCAGTCCCTTCGTGAGACCTCGTCATACGACACGGCGAACACCTCGCCCGACTATGCCGTGGCAGGCGAGCGATTCCCGACGACGCCGACGCCCGAACCTCTCGCACACGAGCTTCACGAGCTCACGTCCCTTGTGAGGAGTTTCGCCGGCTCGCCAGGTGGTGACATCTCGACGAGCGATGGCTCGGCAACGCCTACCTCGACCACCTCGTCCCTCCCCTTCACGCCTCTCTCGCCAGTCTTCTCGCTCGACCCCAGCTCGCCCACCTTGACCTACTCTCGCGCTCGCCAGGCTCGCGGCGAAGACGACGCAGAGGAGGAAATCGAGCTGATGAGCCCGTTGACGCCGGCGTCGCCAGGCTTCGGCAGGAAGGACTAGTTTCGCTTCTTCTGGGTTCCTCGCTTCCATGTTGATACATCTTCTTCGAACTGTGTAGCCTCGACTTGACCTGCAAAAGAACATACTCTCGCCTTCTCTCGGAGCCTGAGCGAGGGAGAAACGCGGTCTACATGACGCGGAGAGGAAGGCAAGACAACAGGAAAGGGCGAAGGACTACGGCAGACTGGACGAGCAAGGCATTAAGCGCGGAAGTAGAAGTGGTATCGACAAGAAGTAAGAGTGGGGGATCGGGCTAAGATGGCTGCGAGAAACTTCCGAAGGCGAAGGCGGCTCAAAGGTTGAGGAAACTCTCCCAATCGTCATCCGCCGCCATCGAGATATCGGTGCTCGAGTTGCCGGTGATGCCAGTCGTCGACGACGTGCCGAGCGAGTCGAGCGGATTGCCCCAAGGATCCGAGCCGGGCAAGCCAACACCGACGGAGGGCGTGCCGAGGTTGACCGAGTTCCAGCTCGAGCCCGTGGCGAATGCGTTCGTCGATGGAGCGCCTGTTGCGAGTGTAGTCGAGGCGGACGTGCCGGTAAGGAAGGGAGTCGAACCGGGGGCGGTAGAGACGGGTATGCTGGAAAGGGCAGTCGAGGTGGAGGCCGGAGGTTGCGAAGAAAGTTGCTGTTGTTGGGCTGTCGCAGTCGGTGCAGGGGGCGGAGGCATCGATGAAGTCGCAGAGGGGACGGCGGACGAGGCAAAGCTGCCGGCGGGAGTCGCCTGGGGAGGGAAATTGGATGGCTGCTGCTGCTGGGTCTGCGCGGACGGAAGACGTCAGCTCGACCGCGATACGAGGGAGAGCGGCATGCGCACAAAGTTCTGCTGCGCGTATTGCTGCTGCGTAGGCATCGGGACGTATTGATACTGTTGCGGAGGCCGTTGCTGCTGGCCGGGTCCGGGCGTTCCGGGACCTCGGCTGGGCGCACGAGGAGAAGGTGCTGCGGCTGCCGAACCATTCGAGAACGATCGCGGGGCAGTTGTGCCCGCCTGCTGGTACGGCTGCTGAGGTTGAGGAACGGGATAGCCGGCTGGCGAGGGAGCATGCTGTTGAGCCGGAGACGCTGCGACGTACTGAGCCGGCGAGGCTGCTTGCTGATAGTACGGGTTCGCCTGTTGTTGGTACTGACCGGAAGCGACGCGCTGATGTGCACCGAAAGCGGCGTAGTTGGCGGGCGTGCTCGGCGGTCGCGCTGGCTGCATGTGAGGCGACGGTGACGGTGCTGCATACATGTGCTGCTGCTGTGGCGACGGGGCGTACTGGGCGGGCGTGCTCGAGCGCAGGGCATGCTGCTGGGCGGCGAGCTGCTCGCGGAAGAAAGCAGCCGACGAGCTTTCGCCCGCCGATGTCGCCGACGTGGGGCGGACCTGCTGCTGATGCGCCAGCTGCTGCATAACGGGCGGGCTGCCCGCCATGCTTCCGGCGTACGATCCTGCGTACTGTGTGCCGGGAACGCCGACGCTCGCCTGCCGTACCTGGGCGTGTGCGACTTGCGGACTCTGCGAGTACGAGGGAACGCGGTTCCTAGGACTGCTCGCGACCGTGGCTGGTCCGGTCGGTGCCGGCGTGGTCATCCGCTGCTGCTGAGCCTGATTGACCCCTCCGCCGCGCGCTGCCGCAACAGCCTGCGCCTGCATCTGGTACAGCAGGTTCTGAGCCTGAGTCTGCATCTGCTGCTGCAGTGCGGGCGGAAGCTGACGAAAGGTTGGCGCCGAGATGATCGCCTGGACGGAGCTGTACTGCTCTGCAATCGGCCGGTCGTCTCCGCCGACACCGGTTGCGCCTGTCGGAGCGGGCGGCGCGCTTGGCGGGACTTGCTGAGGCTGCTGGACGGGCGTGCGAGGTGGAGGCGGCTGGAACTGCTGCTGCGGCGCCAAAGCGGGTGGCGGCTGAGGGGCGAATTGCTGGCCTTGCATAGCAGAACCAGGTCGAGGGAGATTGGCGGCGGCGGAAGGAGGACGCTGGGGTGTTTGGGTTTGCGGCTGACGCATGTCGGCCTGCTGCTGCTGCTGCGAGAGCGCGGCGTACGGCGTTGGCGATTGCTGAAGCTGCTGAGCCTGCTGCTGCTGAAGGTGCGGCGGCATCGCCGAACCGTACATCTGCCCAGATTGCGCAGAAGTTGGGCGTGGCGGCGCCGAATGTGGTGTCGCAAACGGCTGCGAAGGCGTTGCAGACCGGCGATTTGGTGGAGCGGGCGTCGCTGTCAGGGAGGCAACGCTCGAAGGCGGAATCGCCGGGCTGTACGCGGATGAGGCAGCAGCGACGGCAGGAGGACCGGACATGCCGTAGGCTGCGTCGGGGGGAGGGGCGTTGAAGCGGGCAGCATTGTCGGTAGGTATGGTGGAAAAGCCGATCGCTGCTGACGGCGCGTTGGCGACGAGTTTGGCGGGGGGTGCGAGAGCGTTCGAAGGCGGTGGATTCGCCGGCACGACCTCCTCTTCTGGCACCGTCGGCAGATCCAGCTTGCCCTTCTTTGCGTCCGGTCCCTCCGTCCCGTCTCCGGGTCCGCCAGGCGGCTCATCTCCCCTCGTCCGCTTTCCCACAATCCCGTTCACTTCGCCCGACGCAAGCGCAGGCATTGATGTGGCGCTCACCGCCGCCGACCTGAGCGGCTTCGGCTCGCCGACCTTGACCGCTGAGTTGATGCCGGTCGCATCAGGCGCGGCAGTCGGAACAATCGTCAGTCCGCGCTTGTACTGCATCTCGTACTTTTCGGCGGCGACGAAGTAGCCCTTCAGAGTCGCGTAGGATGCGGCGAGACGAGGGCCGAGGATGGGGGTCGGAGGCGCTTCGAGAATAGGGGGAGGGGGAGATGAGCGAGTCTGTGAGGGATGAAGGCGTTCAACGCGAGACGAGCGAGTACCAGGAAGTCAAACGCACGCTGTCCTTCCCCCGGTTGATCTCGGACATGGCCGTCAAGTATGCCAGATTCGACTGGAGCCGCTGCATGAGCCTGCGAGCGAGGACAACGTCGGCGGCGTGATTCGGAGAGGGACCGAAGGCAGCTCACGGCATATACTCGACCTGCTTGAGCGGCTTCTCCTTGACGAGTTCGTTGGCGACCCTGAGGAAAGGATCGCGTGAGCCGACGTTCGCGAGCGGCCCAAAAAAAAAGAAGGGACGCACTTGATAAGCTCGACGTTGAGAGTCTGCACGCAGGCGATCTTGTGCGTGTTGAAGCGTTTGCGCACGTCCTTCGGCGTCATCGCCTGCAGCGCGGGCGGCATGGCGATGCCCCCAGCCGGGACGGGCGGAGTCCGCTTCGGCTGGCTTGTCGGCGTTGTCGAACCACTTGCGGCGACGGCAGGCGAGACGGCAGGAGAAAACGAGGAGACTGTGGCAGAGGCGGTTGCGCGAGCGAGCGCCGTGACGGGAGTGGGAGACGGAGCGGAAGATGCGGCAGGAGCGGAGTCGGCTGCGGCGATGGTTTCGACTTCGGCGGTCGTTGCTGGAGCTTCGTTGCTGGGAGGAACTTCGATGGAGGTCGACATGTCTGCGGCCTGGTCCGCTGACTTGTTCGCGACAGGAAGGGCTGGCGACGCCTCCGCATCGCCTGCTGTTTCTGCCTGCCCGACCGCTTCTTCAGCGGCTGTGCTCATCGTCTCTTTCCCGAGATCGCTCGCCTCGCCGTCAACCTGGACACCGCCTGCGTTCTCGGCATCCCCCACAACAACCGCCTCTGCCGAGTTCTCTTTCGCACCGTCGTCGCCTGCCTTTCCCGCCTCAGTGGATCCGTTTTGCGCATCGGCGGATCTAGTCGGTTTGGAGGAGTCGATCGGAGGCGGGGAGACGACTTTCGAAGCTGAAGTATAGGCGAGAAGAGCTTGCGAATTGGCGCCTGCATCCGCAACCTCGGGCGGCGAGCGTGCGATCGGATCGTCGACGACCGCATTGGACGTGAGCTGAGAGGTCGATTCGACTGCTGGTGAGACCGCCGCCGCCGGCAACCCCTCCTCGACTAGCTGAGGCCCTCCCGCCGCATCCTCTGCCGCTGTCGAGTCCCGTCTCGAGGTTCCCGTCGTCTTATCGACGTCGACGTGGGACGCGGCTTCGGCGGAAGGTGACACTGCTGCGACCTGCTCCATTGCCTCCGCGCCGGGGTCGCCAGACGGATCCGCTGCTATTGCCTCGTCGACGGGCTCCGGCTTGACGGCTGGTTCCGCCTCGGCTCCGTCCTCGAGCAGCGATTCAAGCGGCTGTTCGTCAACGTCCTGTGCCGTCTCGTCGCCCTCTTCTGCTTCGTCCACAGCCTTCTCTTTCCCTTTCCCCTCGAGTCCGTTCGTCGACCCTCTCCTGCTTCTTCGTCCGCGCGGCACCTCTGCGACCGCCTCGAGGTCTGCAGGAGGCACACTTGGACCGCGACTCCTCCCTCTCCTCAACTCGCGCGCGGGAGTCGATCCCCTCGACTTGGTTCCGGTCCCGCCTGCACTCGAACCAGACGCCTCGGGCGGGTTGGCGGACGACGCCCGCGTCGACCTACGAGTAGCTGGCGGTGGTGCTGTGCTCGTCGACGCTGCCGGCGGAGGAGAGGCGCTGCCTTGCCCGCGCCTAGTCGAGCGGGTCATGCGAGCCCAGTGGCCGCGCGAGAGCGCAGGGCGCGCGGGGCGTAAGGGTGTGTAGCGGCGTAGAAATCGTACGAGTGCAGCGCAGAGTCCAGCAAAGCCTGCACGAGCGAGGTTGGCAGTTCGTTCGTCGCCAAAACAGAGGGAGGGAGAGGAGCGCGTCTTGATCAGCATTCAGTCACCTGTCACCGCTGGAACGCCCTTTGAGGACCATCCAGCAGCTCCTGCCGGGACAGAGAACCCACCCCGGCGTCCTCAGACCGCCTCGTAGCCGTCACCCCCCGCTCTCGACACCTCGACATCCTCATCGCTTCCCGTTCCCCTCGCGCCTTCATCCGCTGGGAACGCTCCAACCGACCTTCGAGTAACGGAAGGTGAGCTTTCGAATGCGTCCAGCTGGCCTCCTTCGGTCGCGCGCCGCTGTGGTGACTCTTCTGCCACCGCCCTGTCCTGACACACTCTCTATCCCCAGTTCATCGCGATGTCGAGCACGAAGAAGCTGCGCGCGTGCCTCATGTGCTCTTTCCTCGCGACGCCTGCCGAGTTCCGCAAGCAAGGTTGCCCGAACTGCGAGGACAAGCTGGAGGTGTGTCGCTGTCCTCACCCGATTCTCGACCCCTCACCCTTGCTCGAGGCTGATATGGAATGGCTTCGATTCCTGCAGATGAAGGGCGATGCGGATCGCGTTCTGAGCTGCACAACAGGCCAGTTTGACGGCGTCATCGCGGCGATCAATCCTGAGGAGAGCTGGGTTGTGAGTATCGTTCCAGCTCCTCGCTCGTTCAGGAGTGCTTGATGCTGACGAGATGTGTTGAGCTACAGGCGAAATGGCAAAGAAACGGTAGGCTCGATTTTCCGCTTCTCTCGACCATGTCCCCTTGGCGAATTCGGGACTGGGCTGACTCTCCTTCCGTTGTTGCGTTCTCGCTTTGCAGACAAGCACGTTCCAGGGGTCTACGCCGTCCGGTGCGCCTCCCTTCCGTTGACGAGGCCGTCAATGATCACTAACAGGTTTCTTTCCTCACCTCCCTCTCCCGCAGAGTGACCGGTCAGCTTCCCGACGAGATCGTCTACGACCTGGAGGGCAGAGGTATCGCGGTCCATTCCCGGGAGATGGACGACTAGGTGCAGCCAGACCCTTGTCTCTCTCCGCCTGCCCACTCCGCCGCATTTTTCTCTGCCGTCGCGCATCTTGTTGTACCCGCAATCTCAGCATTCATCAACGTATGGGTAACGCGAGAAGTGCTATCAGCGTTACTCGAAGTCGTGCCAGCTTCGCTTCCGCGCTCAGCTCTCGCCGTCCTCGACTTCTCTCGCTCGCTTCCACGGGCGCTCTTCTTTCTGCTGCTTTGCTAGATGGCTTGCATGCGCACGCGATGACCGACGAAGCCGAGCAACCTACGCCGTCGTACGAATCCTTCCCCTTCTCCCCACCTCGCACCGATGAACCGACGCATCAAGCCCTACGTCGCTTCGGGTCGCGCGTGTCTGGCCAGGGAGATGGTTCAGCAACAGGAGCCGACTCGACGGGCGGAACAGGCGGCCTGGGCGCGCTAGGCCGGTTGAAGCGCTTGTTTGTCGGGACTGGAGGAGACGGCGAGGATGGTTCAACCTCGGCCGATGGGGCAGGCAGGGAGGCGGCGAGCTCTCCACCACGTCCGACAGTCGCCAGCTCGCACCTGCGAGGCGTGGCGGTCTCGCTTCAGCAGCAACTTTCCGGCTCTTCACCTCGCGACACTCTCGATGGCGACGACAGCGCGGTGGTCGCGCAACGGGCGGCCTCGAGAACACGCAGCAAGTCTCAGGGAAGGAGCAGCAGCGGGAAGACTGGAGGGACCGCTGCCGACAGCTCGTCACGCTCGCCGACTCGCCAACGGGACCAGCGCGACCCAATTCCTTTCCCTTCCTCTTCTTCCGGAGTCGCGCCCTCACCCTCTCAAAGTCGACGATCTGTACGCCCTGTTCGCCTGTCAGGCGCATTGCCGCCTGCTCCTTCCGTCAGCGTCAACATGCAGAATGCCGAGCCAAACGTTTCCGTCCCGCCTGGGCGAAACAGCGGCAGCGACTATCGCTACACTCCTACGCCAGACTCGCCAAACGCCAGCGACTTCGACCTCGGGGCGTCAGGCGGACGGCCCTCACTCGGCCAGCGTGCGAGGAGGTTGTCGTCCAATCTTGCCGGCCTTGGCCAGCTCGCCAAGAGCGTCAAGGCGAAGGACGAAGATGCGTTGAGCGTTTGGTCCGTCGGTACGGGAGCGGCGAAAGGCAGTCCTTCAGCAGTTGAGGCGATCAGGAAGATGCAGGAGCAGGTGCGTCTACCTCCTTGCTCGCCGTCCAGACAGCCGTTAGCGGTGACTGCATGGGCTAATCGTCTCCTGCTTCTCAGACTCTGGACAAGAAGGTTTGGATCGCCGACAAAGCTGTGCGCGAGTGCGAAGCTTGTAATCGACCCTTCAATGCGCTCCGTCGGCGGCATCACTGTGCGTATCTCAGCTCTCGTCACCGGGACCGGTGCTCACATCACTCCTATTGATAGGCCGCATGTGCGGGAACGTGTTCTGCGGCGCCTGGTGCGCTGATCTCCCTTGGTGACTGGGCGAGAGCGTGGTTGCTAACCTTCTCGCGCAGCTCGTCAAACTGGCTGCCAACGTACGGCAGGGAACGCAACGTGCGCATCTGCGATCACTGCATGGCCCAACGTCGTAACAAGGAGGCTCTCCGAATTACGCCGACCACGACTTGGGAAGATGCTGCCTCCGTCTCACGCCTTCCTCCGCCCAAAGCACGCCCCGCCTCTCCGCCTCGAATTTCGGCATTCGAAACCCCTCAGACCCCTTCAACCATCGCGACGGTTTCGAAGGTGTACCGCCCATCCAGCCTGCGCCAACGCCAGAGTCGCCTCTCCGCCTCGATCCACCGCGTCGACCTCGCCGTCGACCGCATCTCTGAAGCCGGCTCGGATCGCCCAGCGACGCCGGTGTTCGAAGAAGCGGGCGATGCGAGTCCCGCCGAAAGTCGGCAACACAGCCCGAAAAGCTCGATGCATCGTGCCCAGCTCGAACAGCTCCAGCAGGCGCAGCGCAGCGTGAACGGCGATACGCCGCTCGATTCAGGCATCGAGCCTGGGCTGCAAAGCCCGACGCTCTCCGTGGCCACAGCGCCGTTCAGGCGCGAGCTCGGCGAGGAGGACCACCCCACGGCGGACGAGGCGGGGGATGAGGCAGAAGACGAGGCTGGCCGACGAAGATTGAAGAGCCACGGCGATGGCGATCACGGGGAGAAAGGAGTCGTCCCGGAGTCAGCGGGGCTCGGGCTGGATTTCGGCGAGGAGGGCTCGTTCTCCGTTATGGCGGCTGCCGCAGCATCCGACGTCGACGGATCGCACCTCTTGGCCCAGCGCAGCGGCGATGGTACATCAGCAGCTCCAGCACGCCAATCTTCCTTCCTGCCTAATCTCGGCCGCTCGACTTCGCGCTTCTCAACGCACCTCCTAGACTACCTGCCCGAATTCCTTGCCGACGCCCACGCGCCTGTGAACCCGGACATCTACCACGCCGACGCCTTCCGTGCTGTCGAAGCCGTCGATATCCCGCTCTCGCAAGCCGCCCTAAGCCACATCCGCCTCATGATCCGCCAGTCGCTCGAGCGCGAGAACATCCCGGATCCGAGTGCATGGGTGGTCGAACTCGAGAGGCTCCTCTTCTCCGTCGCCGACCGGCTCGCCATTCTCGACAGCGTCGATACCGGGACGTTCGATGTACACGACCACATCCGCATCAAGCGGATCCCCGGCGGCCGCCCTCGAGACAGCGAGTTCGTCAATGGCATCGTCATCACGAAGAACGTCATGCAGAAGAGGATGCCTCGGCAGCTGTCGAATCCGAAGATCATGCTCCTCTCGTTCGGCCTCGAGTACCAGCGCGGCGACGCTCAATACTTCTCGCTCGACAAGGTCATCGACCAAGAGCGCGAGCACCTCCGCAACGTCATCACCCGCGTCACCAGCTTCTTTCCCCAGATCGTCCTCTGCGAGCGTAACGTATCGAGTATCGCGCTCGAGTACCTCAAGGATCGCGGCATCGCGGTCGCTCGCCACGTCAAGCCGGAGGTCCTTGCTGCCATCTCGCGTTCGTTCGGCGCCGACATCCTCCCTTCGACGAACGCCCTCTTCGACCCGAAACTCGGCCGATGTCGCAAGTTCAGCGTCCAGACCTTTGTCCACCCCGATATCCCCGGCAAGCGGAAGACCGTCCTCCGCTTCGAAGGCGGCGAGCAACAGGCGGCCTGCACGATTGTACTGCGCGGCGCAAGCATGGAGGTGCTCGGCAAGATCAAGCGGATAATCGAGATGCTCGCGCTCGTCGTCTATCACGCCCACCTCGAAGGCTACCTTCTGCACGACGAGCGCATCGAGGTCGTTCCGCCGCTACTCGATCAACGAAGACCGTCGACTGTCACGATGAGCGAAGGCTCACCGGCGAACGCGGACGCAGCAACGGTGTCGTCCTCGCTGAGCGAGAAGGAGGCGATGGCGGACCGCATCGCCGAGACCATCAGGCCTTACGAGTCGACAGCGTTATCGAGTTCGGCGCTGGTTCAGTATCCTCCGCCGTACCCGCTTCAGCGAGTGGCGGAGGAAGAGCGCGTCTTGCGGGAGTTGCGCGAGCAGCGCGAGGCGGAGGAGACGCGCCGGATCCTGGAGGAAGAGACGGCGTCGCGCCTTTCGACCAGTACGACTCCCGACGCTGCCCCGGCGTCAGGAGAGACTGCGTCGAGCGGCTCCTCGATTGTCGACGTCGCACCTTCGGCGAAGCCTGCAAGTATCGTCCACCCATCCGATGCTGCGCTCGTAGCGCCTGCTCTCGATTCTACCCTCGTCTCAACTCCTCGCCGACCAGCCGACCTCGCCAAAGAGACCGACTTCCGGGACGCCGAAGAGGAGCATGCTCAGCACCTCGTCAAATGGGAAGACTACCGTCACGCGCATCCCTGCAGGCTCGACCCTCTCAACTTCCAGCACATCTACGTCCTCGAATCGCTCGTCCACGTCGGGAAAGACGGCGAACCTGATCGACTTTGCAGGCCGCCGCAGATCCGCATGATCGACTTCTACCGCGAGAACGACACGACCATCGGTCAGTACCTGCGAGACGCCGACGCCTCCCTTCGCGCGCAAGAACCGTGCCCGTCGCCGTCTTGCCACGAGCCCCTGAGCAGCCATGCCCGCATTTTCGTCCACGACTCGCTCGTCCTCAAAGTGCGATGGGAAAACTCGGACAACGAGGTCTTGCGGGGTGCAGTCGGCATGAGCGCTATCTGTCGCCGCGACGGCTGCGCGTGCACCGCCCGACTCGTGCGTGCCTCCATCGAGACGACGCGCCTGAGCTTCGGCAAGTTCCTCGAGCTGTCCTTCTATCCGTCCGACCAACTCGCCTGCGCGAACGAAGCGTGCGGTCACGACGGGCAGCTCGACCATGTCCGCTACTGGCACTTCGGCGACGTCCGCGTCGCATTCGCGATGGCTCGAATCGACCTGCGCAACATCGCAACGCCGCCCCGCCAGATCAAGGTCCGACCGGAACGCCGCCTCGAGCTCCGCAACTTGGAGTACAACCAGATCCTTCTGCGGACCGACTCGTTCTTCGACTCCGCTCAGGCTCGCATCGCCGCTTTCAAGTACGAGGGCGTCCCGCCCGAGCTCGTCGAGGAGTCCAAGACAGTCCTTGCATCCTTCGCGTCGCGCTGCGAGGGGGACAGGCAGGCGATCAAGCGGCTGCTCCTCGCCGTCTACGACAATACGGAGGATTCGAATGGGAGCGAGATGACTTCGGTGCGCCGCCTGTTGCAGGAGAAGAGCCATGCCTTCGATGCCGACTGGGCAGCTCTGGTCAAGCGCGTCATGCCGATGGAACTGCCCGACCTGCGCAAGGCGTCGACGGCTCAGCTCAAGCGCTTCTTCCCCGAGGCCGGCATCGGCCCTGCGACCCAGCGATCCGCCTCGTCGTCTTTGCCTCCCGCGCTCGAGGTCGACGAGTCGGCAGACGGCGTCGAGCCTTCCGCTGCCGCTGTAGAACCAGGCGACGAGGCTGCCGAGGAGGCAGAAAACGCCGCTGCGGCATCTGTCCGCGACGCCGAGATTCAGATTGAGCCGCCGTCCCCGCCGCGACCAGCAGATTCGCTCTCTGCCTCCAGGGCGACAATCACGGCGCCGCTTTCAGTGTCCGACTCCGCCACGCCGACGACGCTCCGCCGTGCATCCCTGTCCGGCAGCGATCTTGACAGCGATTCGACCGTCCATGCCGACGAACCGACGGCTACTCTAACCCGCAATACTTCCCTCTTCATCCGCCAACGAGTCCAGCACACGGACGACACGAGCGCGGCGGAGAGCGAGTCAGAGCAATCCGCACCCCGGCGACGTCGACAGGAACCAAACATCGCGAGCCTCGTCAACGTCTTTGACGGCGCTGCAGGTTCGCTCTCGCGCAACAGCACGTTCAAGGCGAAGCAGTCGTCCCCGGCTCGTCCAGGTTTCCGTCGCATTCAGACCGACAAGCCGCCGTCTTCCGCGAAGATCCGACCGCGACCGAACAAGGTGCCGTCCGACACCGACACGAGCTGTGAGTCTCGCTTCCTTCGAGCTCCGTACGACGAGCTCACGCGTCACCCCACAGATGCTCGGAATGTCGGCGTCTCTCACCTCATGGATCGCTCCCTGTCTGCCGCTGCCGCCCGACCCTCCCGCATCCCCGCCCGCAAGCCGCTCAAGGCAGAGACGGATCACGGCGCCAGCGCGCCTGGGACCGCTTCTACGTCGCCAATCTCCACCCGACCCTCGTCGCGTGCCGCTTCAAGGACGCCTGCCTCCAGAACTGCCTCTCGCCCTTCGAGTCCCGTAACGGCTCGCAAGCCTGCAGGCTCGCCACCGGCTGGAGATAGTGCGCCGCAGCGTCCCGCCTTGAAGCCGTCGTCGTCCTCTCGCTCGACCATCAAAGGCAGAAGCGGCCGCCGGGCAGCTCCTCTTGCATCCGAATCGAGCGTCGCCGACCACCGCACGTCGTCAAGGTCGCGCAACGAGCTTGGCTTAGACCGCCCAACGGCGAGCTCGACGAATAAGATCGCCACGCGCCGAGTCGTCTCGACTGGAACAGGCCGCTTTGTCAGCTCCATGCGTCGCCGCTTCGAAAAGGCGGCGGAACAATCTGAGCGCAGCGCAGTCACGAGAAAACGAGCTCGGCCCATCATCACGTCGCAGCCAACCGTCAGGATCTTCGACAACATTCGCGACGCGATCAAGGAGGACTCGAGCGACGAGGAGGGGGCCCAGAGCGACGCTCGAAGTGCGGAGGAGTCCGACGGAGCCGACGACGAGTTCGATGACGAGCACGACGCGCCCGAGCCCGAGGACATGCCTGGAGGTGCAGTGGACGGTCCAGCTGCTCCCGAGCCGGAGGCGGTCCCGCGCCCTCAACAGCCGACACTTGCCACATCGTCGATGGCAGACGCTCTCGCGCGCTCGAACAGCGCCGCCCGCTCTGATGTCCTGCTCCTTCAGCCGTCCTCCAGCGATCACGCTTCGGGCGAGCGCTCGGATTCCGACTACCCCTCCATCCCGCACTCGCCTACGGGCGCCGACTCCTTCACCTTCCCTCGCATGTCTGAAGGCGAATCGAGCGGTACCGAACGTCGATCGCTGTTCAACGCGCTCTCGAGCTTGTGGAATTACCGCAACGGCGACTTCTCACCGCTTGCTTACCCGACGTGCGTGCCCTGCCTCTCTTAGTCGTTATGAGCGAGACTGACTTGAGAGCCTGCAGGCTTCCAACCGAGCATGTTTACGCCGACAACCCCATCCTGGTTCGCGAAGACGAGCCGACATCCATCATCGCCCATGCCTTGAGGTGCGTCGCAACGCCTTATTGATGGAGCGGTTCTGACATGTCCCGTCGTACAGCTCCCGCAAGTACTACCAGGCATTCGAGCATCCCGAGCTGCCTCACATTCGCGACGGGCTCCGCGCGGGGAATGACGCCGCGAGCGAGAAGTTCTCGATCGTTTCGCTCGAGGAACCGGACGTTTCGAAGGCTGTGGAGGAGATGCTGCGAGCCTCCACGCAACGGTCGTTCAAGCTTGGCGGTGCGTTTCTTCTTTCGGTCGTCGATGGCTGCGCGCTGATTCCGCGAGACAGATCTCGAACTCGGGGACATCTCTGCTCGGTGCACCGTCTTCTGGGTTGAGCAATTCGAGGCTTTGCGCCGGCAGTGCGGCTGCGACACGCAGTTCGTCGAGTCGCTTTCACGCTGCCTCAAATGGGATGCGGCTGGCGGCAAGTCCAAGGTCGACTTCCTCAAGACTCTCGGTGAGCTCGACTGCCGAGCGTGTCCTTCAGGCAACTTCTGACGGTTGTTGTTCGCAGACGACCGCTTCATCGTCAAGCAACTGTCCAAGCCCGAGATGGAGGTCTTCGCCCGTTTCGCACCCGCCTACTTCCAGTACATGGCCGACGCGCTGTTTCAGGGCGTGAGCCCATCCGCTCGCACTTCGACAGCCTTCTGTGCTGACTTCTTCTTCCTACGCTAGAGACCGACTTTGCTCGCCAAGGTCTTTGGCATCTACCGCGTCAGCCTCGGCAAGCAGTATCGCAACGTCGACTTTCTCGTCATGGAGGTGAGGGCCGGCGGTGGACGTGCGACGTGCTGGTAGGACTCGCTGACATCTACGCCTGCAGAACCTTTTTTACGCCCGCCAGCTCAAGCAGATCTTCGACTTGAAGGGCTCGACTCGCAACCGCCGCGTTGACGAGAACAACCCGGTCTTGCTCGACGAAAACCTCCTCGAGCGTCAGTATCGCTCAAGTCTTTCTGCACGCGCCACAGGCTGAACCGTCGCTCTCGCAGTCTCGCTCAAGAACCCTTTCTACGTGCGGGAGGAATCGAAGCAGCTCATCAGGCAGGCCGTCTGGAACGACAGCCAGTTCCTCTCGGACTTAAGTGCGTTGCAACCTGAGGTCGCTCGATGCGAACGCACTGACAGATCTCTAGCAGACGTCATGGACTACTCGCTCGTCGTGGGCGTGGATGCGGTCAAGTCGGAACTCGTCGTTGGTATCGTCGGTAGGGGAGCTCGTCTTGAGGGCGGTCGATTGGAGCGCTGACATGTCGCCCACAGACTACATCCGGACGTACACTTGGGACAAGCGCATCGAGAGCTGGGTCAAGGAGACGACATTCCTCGGTGCGCTCGTTTCTGCCTCTCGCTGGAAGCAGAGTTCTGACGGTGCCTTGTGCAGGCGGAGCGTCCAAGGCAGGAGGACCCACCGTCATCACGCCCAAGCAGTACAAGATGCGCT
Organism: Rhodotorula toruloides NP11; assembly: GCF_000320785.1. Lineage (NCBI taxonomy): Eukaryota > Fungi > Basidiomycota > Microbotryomycetes > Sporidiobolales > Sporidiobolaceae > Rhodotorula > Rhodotorula toruloides. Next base: position 149,412 of record NW_015622981.1, on the reverse strand, counting down.
TCCGAGAGGCGATCGACGGCTACCTGCTCCTTTCCCCGACGCCATGGCTCGATTTGGCCGCCCTGCGCGCTGGGCAAGGCAACCCGGTGAAGACTGCGGCGCCCGTCGCGCCTGCCAACGACGGCGCCGCCGACAACGCCACGGTCCTGCTTCCGTCGTCCGCGACGTCCACCTACTCGGCACCTCCGCCGTCCGACACTTCTTCCGTCATAGCAGCCGCTTCCCTCGCAGCATTCTAGAATATCTGCTCTTCTTTGGCTTCTCTCCGTTGTTGTTTTTACTCGCGCCCATGCAGATCGTCCATCGATTCCCTCACGATTCAACCAAGAGGCGGGCTAGAAAATGTCTTCGAGAGACGCCTGAGCGCCTTGCGATAACCCGGCGCCTCCTCCTCCGGGTTCTCCTGACTCGGCGTTGGCGGACCGCTGCTGGACCCAGATCGACCTTCCACGCCGTCCGCTCCAATCCCCAAGCCGCCCTGGATCCCCAAGCCAAGATCGCTTGCGCCTCCGATACTCGCGCGCGAGCTGTTCCTCCGCTGCGCGAGGAGGCTCATCCGCCTCTGCGGCGGCTCGGTGAACCCGCTGCTCCGCCCTTCCTTCAGCTCGTTGCGCGCCAATGCCTCGAGCGCCTTCGCGCGCTCCGCACTCCGCAAGCCACCGTCTCCAGGCGAGTGAGCGTTCGGCGAGGGTGTCGTAGGCGGTCGACTGAGGCGAGACGGGGGTGGCGGGTCGAACCCAAGCTGGACCATCTCCTGCCGGATGCGCGCGCGCTCCTTGCGGTCTTCCTCGTCTTCGTACTCTTCGCCGACCTCGAGCTTGCGAGCGCTCTCGGCGAGGACGAGAGGCTTCATGGGTGCGGCGGCGGAGGGCGAGGGCGTGGCCGAAGTCGAGCGGGAGAAGCTGCTGAAGACGCTCGAGACGGAGTCCCAGCCAAACCCGCCCGACTTTCGCGGTCCCGACGGAGTGGAGAGCGAAGTGCCGTTGGCTGAAGAAGGTGTGGCGGACGGGGCGGTGGTGTAAGAAGAAGCCGACATTGGCGTAGACGGCTCGACCTTGCGAGTCGCGACAGGTGAAGGCGTTGCAGCGGGTGAGCGAAAGAAGCCGACCGAGGCAGGACGAGGTTTTGGCTCGGCTTGCGGAGGGCCGGGCGATGCGCCACCGACCTTGGGCGTGTTGCGGAAGTCGACGGCGAGAACCTTTTCGAAGCCTTCTTGCGAGCAGACGCGGTCGACGATCTTCGAGACGTACAGCGCGAGCGCTTTGTTCTCCTCGTGCAGGCGGCGGATCTCGTCGTGCAGTTCTGTCCCCAAGGCGCTCGTAAGCGAATGAAACGATGGTCGGAGGCGACTCTGCCGACTTACCCTGGTTCGTCCCGCCGCCCAAGCTGGCCCTCCTCGCCTCCTGCGCCGCCTTGCGCTTCTGCTCCTTCTCCTCCGCGCGCTTCTTCCTCCGCTCCTCGCGCTGCTTCTGCCGCGCAAGATCGACCTCGTCCATCTCGTCGACCTTCTGCGCCGCCTCAAGCTCAGCCGCGAGATCGAGTCCTCCGGCACCCGAGACGGACCCCTGCATCGAGCGTCGAGACTTGCGACGTTTGCGGCCCGAGTCGGTCGCGACGGCGACAGAGTCGGCTTCACCCGTGCCCTTCGATTCGAGCAAGACCTTCTCGACCTCGTCGCTGTCCTTGCCCGTCGCGTCCGTCGCGTCCTCGTCGTCCTCCTCATCGTCGCTGCTGAGCCCCAACTCTGCGTCCTCTGCCTCCTCACCCACCGCTTCGAGTCCTCCCGCAAACCCAAACGCACCGCTGTAGGCCGCCACCCCTTCCTCTCCATCAATCCCACTTTCGCCCCACTGGAAGCTCTTCCTAAACAACTCGGTCCGACTAACTTCCCCACTGAGCGTCCGTTCGCCCAACAGAATCTCGTACGACTCGTTCTCCTCCTGCAAGTCTTGGTAGACGCGCTTGAGGTCTGCCATCTCAGTCTGCAACGCGCGAAGCGTGTGAGAGAGTGAGGTATGGGCTGTACTGAGCGTGTCGAGTTGTGCGCGGAGAGCGAGTTCGGTAGAGGTCGCTCCGCCTGGAGTCGAGGGTCCTTCGGATGTTGCCGGAGTCGAGAGGTCGAGTGAGCGAGCGGAGGTAGTCGAGGGGGACGGAGAAGCGCTCGAAGAACGCGCGGGGAGGTCGAGGCGGTCGCGAGGCGTGCGGGGAGGCCCGTCGTTCTCCGACTGGTCCGCCTCGTCGCCTTCAACTTCCGAGCCCGATGTCGCTTTCCGCCCGCTCGAAGGAGGCGACTTGCGCCGCGACTTTTTGCTCGAAGAGGCGAGGCCGGCGATGCGGGTCTTGTAGTGCTGTTCTTGGTCGTACCACGATTGGCGCTCCGAGTCGAACGAGTCGGCCTGCGTAACGCGGGAAAGCGTCAGAGCATGCAAGATGAAGGACGGAAGAGTGGGCGACGCACCTGCTCGCGATACCGCTTGGTCGCCTCGCGCTTCTCGCGCTCGAGGTCTCGCACCGTCCCGCGAAGCTTTTCGAGCACTTCGATCCGGCCGGCGAGCTCTTCCTCCCTGCGAAGACCCGGACTGTCAGCATCAGTCAGAGGCTGGAGAAGGTCAGCAGAGTACGCACATTCTCGCCTGGTCCGTCAACAACTCGTCCATCCTGCCCTTTGTGCTCTCCAAGTCGCGCTCGAGCGCCCTCTTCTCCTTGTCACGCTCCCTGCCCTCCTCCTCGAGCTTCTCCACGCGGTCCTTCAGCCTCGCCAAATCCTCCTGATGCCGCTCGACAAGCGAGACGAGGACCTCGTGAGGCGCCGCAACGAGTTCGTCCGTCGTGAGGGTGATATCCGGGAGCGTAGCAGCGGGCTTTGCGAACCCTCCTACTCCTCCAGACCCACCCTCAGCGTCAGGCGAGTCCGGTCCGTCACCCGAACCGACTGAGCGTGCCATCCCTTTCTCGTCTCTGTCCTCCGGGAAGTTTCCCTCGCGCGACCAGTCGACCACGTGAAGCTGCTGTACCGGTCCAGGACGTGGCGGACGCTGGTGTCTCCTCGGCAGTGACCCTCCCACGACAGGCGACGAGCGAGTGAACGGACTCGAGGTCGACGAGGTGCGGGAAGGAAGAGAGGATGTGGAGCTGGACGGAGATCCGGGCGACGCTGGGCTGTGCGAGTGGCTCGTTGGGGTGCGCTGGGTGGTCCTGCGAGCTGGCTGGGCTGGTTGGGCGGTACGAGCGGGTGGTCGAGGGGTGGTGTCGCCTGAGGAACGCATTCGGGAGCGAGCGATGAAGGTGGGAGGGTCTAGATGCCACAGTGCTGGCTGGTTGAGCCAGTGACGTAGAGCCTTGAAGCGCAGTCACAGTCAGTCAGAACGTCGCCCGAAGCAGCTCGAGCGAGCGAGTGAAGAGACGAGGATTGAGCGGGACAGGGGGGACAGCGATGAGGAGGAGGGCGGTCGCAACTCGCCTGGCAGCACTAGAGTGCTCGCAAGTGCACTACAAGGGCATTACAAGTAGCTTACAAGCAATTCCGACCACCCTGAGCGAGGTCGACTCGGCTTCTCTCTCTCCTTCCTTCTCCTCCGTCATTCTCGCTGGCTGGCTCACCATGACCCGCTACTTCTGCCACGAGTGCGCACTCGAGGACAACGACTTCCCCACAAACGCACAGGGCCCCGTCTGCCCACGGTGTCAAGGCGCGTTCGTCGAAGAGGTGCGCACCCCCTCCCTCCCTCATCGAACATCGTCAGAACTCCACCCCTTCGCCCACATCGCTTGCCGCAGATCCCTCAAGACGAGTCTGGCGCAGACGATCCGCGAGACTTTGACCCGGACGACGACGGCGAAGAGGGAGGAGGAGGAGGGTTGCCATTCAACTTGTTCGGTGGAGGTGGAGCGGGAGGAGTAGGAGCGGGGGGACCGGCGTTCTTCCAGTTCATCGCGCAGCCAGGAGGAGGACCACCTATTATCACGGCTGGCGGAGGCGCACAGGCGGGCTTGAACCCCTTGACGATGGCAATGTTGCAGGCACTGGGGATGGCGCCGCCTCCGCAGGGTGTACGTGCGCCGCCCCTGAGACGAGTACAGAGCGAGGGGGCGGCGGAGCAGCCTCGGGCGGGTCAGGCTGGAGAAGCGGAGGGCGACGACAGGCGGGAACAGGTGCCGTTGCGGAATCTCGCGGCGTGAGTTCCGCTCGTCTCTTCGCTCATTCGAGTCCGCTGCACCCAAAGAGCGTACTGACCAATGCTCGCGTTCTCGCAGCTTCCTCGGCGAGGCCTTTGGCGGCGGTCCTCGACAACCTCATCCCACCGACGACCCTGCGAACAACCCCTTCGCCGAAGGCGGCCACGAAACCCCTCGCAACGACGACGCACAACAACCAGGCTCACCGAACGCAGCTGGTCCTCAGCAGCAACAACGGGACGGCGCAGCTCCTCCCCCTAACCCGCTCAACCACCTCCTCTCGCTTCTCAACGTCTTCGGTCTCAACACGCAAGTACTTGGTGGCGGACTCGGCGGATTCGGGCTGCGCGCGAACGCGGGCGATTACGCGTGGGGGAGCGAGGCGGATTTCCAGCAGCTTTTGAACGACTTGATGGAGCAGGCGAGTCTGGCTTTTCCTCGCGTGTGCCGCTGTTTAGTCTCAAGCAGGCGACCATGCTGACACGGGTGCGAGCTCGCAGGCCGCCGGACGAGCGGGACCTCAACCTGCGCCGGACGACATGATCGAGAAGCTCCCACGCCTGAAAGTCAGCCAAGACCTTCTTGGTGCGCTTCCTCGCTCTCCTTTCCCACACACACTCCCATTAACTCACTATCTCTACTCCTAAACAGACATGTCCACGGTCGACTCGTGCGGTATCTGCCTCGACGCGTTCCAGCTCTCCGACAGTGCCGTCGCCCTCCCCTGCAAACACCTCTACCACGAAGACTGTCTCGTGCCGTGGCTGAAGACGAGCGGGACGTGTCCGACTTGTAGGTTTGCGCTTGTGCCGCAGCCGGGACAGCCGGGGTATGAGGCGAACGCGAACGCGAACGATGCGGCGGGAGAAGGAGGAACGGACGGTGCGGGAGATCCGGCGAACGCGCATCCGACTGCCTCGACCTCGACCTCTACTTCACCCAGCTCATCACCTACCGACCAACCCCCTCGCCGCCCCTCCCTCCCCTCGCGCCAAAGCACCCTGAACCCTCTCTCGCCCTCGACCGCCCGAATCCCCGAGATTGCAGGTGGGTCGAGTCTGCCGGGGAGTTGGATTTGGCCTGCGGGTGAGGGAGAGGGGGAGGGGGAGGGTGCGATGGATGTGGATGGGGATCCGGAGGAGGTGGAGGCTGGTGCGAGTACGAGTGGTGAGAGGGAGGCGCGGAGAGCGGCGGCGCTGGCGGCGGAACGGAGGGCGGAGGAAGCGAGGGGGCGAGAGGAGCAGGAGAGGATGAGGGTTGAGGAGGAAGACAAGAGTCTCGAGGAACCGGTCATCGAGGATGTCGATTGAGCGAGTTTGTCCTCCTTCTCTCGCTTCGCTTCTGTACTTGCATCTTTTGTTGCAGCAACTCTCGCACGTCTTGACTACTGTGTAACACTTGCTGTGCTTTGCGTCTTTGTGATGCGGAGGAGAGGGAATGCACAACACGAGAGGGAAAGTCTCGTACAAGATACAGGGATACAGGACAAGGGCGACGAGTTGCTATGCGAGAGAGATCCATCCGATGCTGTGTTCCGTCGACCAGCTCAAGCCCACGCGAGTTGCTGAGCGACCATCTCCAACCTTTTCGCCGCCGCCTCCTTTCGTCTCGCGAACAGGTCCGATCCTTCCGCCCTCCACGCATCCGACTGACCATATGGCGCCTGCGCTAACGAGGTCTGCAACGCGAGTCGAGACGCCGTCCAAGTCTCGTCGACGATTCCCTGCGCGAGCGTCCAGGCTTCGCCATCGTCCGGGACGTCGTACGAGATCCGCCTTGGTCGGCGGACGGGGAGCTGAGAAGATGTTGACGAAGCGTGCCTGGACAAGAAGCAGGAGACGCCGCCTGCGCCGAATTGGGCGATGTGTCGCGCGGTCTGGTGTTCCGGCGACCAGAAAGACGAAGGCGAGTCGTCTTCTTCGTCTGTCGAGGGGATGTTTGAGCGTGTGGGATATGCGGACGAGGCGAAAGAAGGCGAGATTGGCGGTGAGGGGGCGTCGATAGCCGGTGGCAGCGAGGAACTTGAGAGGGGGAGGGGTCGCTGGCGCGCGAGGGAGTCGATGCGGTGCGCGGTTGGTCGCATGGTGGAGTGTACAGGCGTACTAGTCGCCCGTATGAACGCCCGAAAGTCGCTGTCCTCGCCCAGCGCCGCCTCGACTTCCTCCTGCCCTCCCGCTTGAAAGTCTATCGCCTCGCCCACATCGCTCCTTCTGCCCTGCGAAGGCCTCCGTACGCTCGACAATCCCCCAGCCGTAACAGACCGTCTCGACTTGACCCTCTCGAGCCGTTCCCTTCGCCGGCCTCGCGCTCCCATCTCCTCGAGCGGGACATTCTCGATCCTCGCGACCTGCGCGTCCTTCGCCCGCCTGACCGGGTCGAAGATGAGCGGAAGAGACGGGGCAGTCGATACGCGGCGCAGGCGTGGTTGGCGGTCCATCGTGAGGTGAATGACGATAGTGTGCTATCGGCAGGTTCGGAGATGAGAGTCGGAGAGCGGGGTTGCGGGTGCGTGAGGCTGGCTGGCTGGACGAGTGGGAGCTGTAGAGTGGTAGCTGAACACAGTACGGTGAGTGGATAGACGCAGCGAGAGCGGAGAGAGAGCGTGAGCCGGTGATGCTGAGAGCGAGCTAGCGACTTTGCCGGGCGACGAGCGAGTGGCCGAGACCGCGCCAAACGAGCCGAGCGACGTCTTTCACGCTGTACCAACACGCGAGTAATGCACAACAGATCCATTCGCAAGCGGCATGGAGAGTGTCCTTCGAAGATCGCCTCGACCGTCCTCACAGCGCAACGACCGCCGCTGCACCCGCCAGCGCTCCTCCCAGCGCCGCAAACGCCTGCCACGACAGCTGCAACGACGACGCGCCGCTCGTGCCGTTGTCGGTGACCGAGCCAGAGTTGCCAGACGACGAGGGCGAAGAGCCGGACGAGGAGGAGGAGGAAGTCGTGCCGTTGCCGATGGTGACGGGCTTGTAGGTGACCTTGTTGAGCTGGGCGGCGTACTCTGCGAGTCAAGGCGTCTAAGAATTAGCACTACGCTCCAGAGAGAACGGAAGCGACGAGCAATCCGTGCGCAGAACTCACCGAAAACGCTCCCGTTCCCGACGTCGTAATAGTCGACGAGCGTAAAAGTCGGGTTATACCCCTGCTGTGCCGCACACGCGCTCGCCTGCACGCCGAGCGAGCCCGTACCGCTCACGGCGTTCGTCTGGCCGAGCGCGCCGGTCGCGGGGACGGGGAAGGTCGAGCCTGCGATCGACATGTTGACATCGAGGTAGTGGTTGACGAGGTACTGCGGGGAGAGTGTGTGAGCTGGATGTCATCAAGAGCGCTGTCTGAGGACTTCGTGACGCACCATCTTGTTCTGCGCAGAGCCCGTCACCCGGTCGACCGTGCAAGGGAAAGCGTTGTTGGTTTGCTGCGTGCACAAGCGAATCAGCACTGTGCAGACGGACGATGAGACGCTTCTACTGACGTCGTACGGCGTCTCCCAGATGTTGGTAAACTCGTCGAGGAGGTACGGGACGCTCGAGATGTCCGCATTCTGCGCCAAGAAGCTGACGACCCTCTTCCCGCTGCCGATGAGCTCCTGATACGTCGGCCAGTCGCTGTAGGCAATAGGGACATTCGTAGGCGTGTAGGCGTAGGAAGCGAGGCCCGAGTCGGTGTACGATTGCGCCCAGACGGAGGGAGCGACGCCTTCGGTGTTGACGAGCAGGAGCGTGACGACTTCGTTTGGGTTCTTGTCGAGCCAGTTCTTGACTGTAGTCAGGTACGACGTGAACGTGCCGCCATCGAGGAGGAAGCAGCTGGGCAAGCGGTCGGGGCGTCAGTTCTCGTTCCTTGTTCCGACGCCGAGGACTGGCCGACTCACTAGGTATGGCAGAGATGCAGCTGGTTGTTGTTCATATGTCCCTGCACCTGCAGCATCCGAATTCCATTGTCGAGCTGCGTCTCAACCGTATAATTCTGGTTCGCCGCGACTGTTTCGAGGCCAAGTCAGCTCGTCACTCGCCTTTGAAGCGAGGCGCGAGACGCACGGCTACCATGCTGTACGGCATAGCTGTTGTGCGCGCCTATAATCGAGACCTCCGAGTATTTGCGCGAGCAGTATTCGGAGTAGCCGTTGCAGGCTGTTTGGGCGGCGGCTGTTGTGAAGCTGCGGGGCGGGGTGAGCGATCAGTTCGTTCGCTGTTGATGCGCCAAATGGACGCCCTGCTCGGCCCGTCTCCTCCCTCACAGTCGTTCGCCAGAGGGTCCCTCCTTCAACTCGCCGCTTGGCGAATCGTCTCTCCGCATCGCAGGTCCCGCCAACGGCTCGCACTGCCTTCCCAAAGGGCTGCTGATATCTCAGGAAGTCGTGCACGCACAGAGAAGCTGTTGCGGCGAGCGCTGCGAGTCCCGCAAGCCGGGGTAGCATTGTCGGGCGCGAAGAGGTGTGGGTACGGCGGGGCGGCGCTAGGGAGGGTGCGTGGACGCGTCTTGTAGGTGTGTACGGTAGCAGAATGTGTCAGAGAGGCAGAAGAACGGCGAGAGGGTGAGGAGCAGGACGGCAACTGCGCGGACTCTCCTCGGCAGGTCGATCTCGCTCATCTCGCTGGGGCGTCGGACAGTTGCTGACAGGCTCCAGGGGACCTCTGACAGTCCTGCTGTGGCGCGACGACCCTGCCGGACGCCGTCGCAAGCCCGCTACAGCTCGACTTCACCTCGTCGGAACGCGACTCGACAACTCGCTACCACAGCTCGTGAACGGCCGCTTGGGGAGACGCAACGGATGGAGCAGACTGCGTGGGCGGCGAGACGGGTTCATTCAGCTGGCTGGGGACAGCTGAGGTGCGAGGAACTGCTTCTGGTATTGCTGTCATATGTACTCGGTTCATGCTGTATGCTTTTCCTTCCGTTCTGTTCGTCGCCCTAGTGGTTGCGTCCAGCACCCTCACCGCCGCCAACGACTCCCGACGAAGGAGCCTGGTCCTCTGCGCGACGCACAGCGAGGTCAGCTTGCCCATCCCTCCTCGAACCCGCAAGTGTGGACGCACTGGTCTGCTTCGGCTGCATTCCCTCCTCAACCTGCTGGTTCGAGTGCGCCATGCGGCCACCAGTCTCAGTTGCGGGAAGGGTGTTGGTCGCGTTCGCCGTCGCCGAGTCGTGTGAGACTGCTCCTCCAGATCCAACGATGACTGGCTCCTGGCCGTTCTTGGGGGCGCGGTCCTGGGCGGTGGGGATCACTGCGAGGCGCGAGAGATGAAGGCGAGTCAGTTGGCGAGTCGTGTGAGAGGCACGAGGGCGGGGGAGAAGCGGGCGGAGCGGAGGGCGGTGGAGGGCGAATGGGATCAGCGACGCACTGTTTGCAGTGTTGAGAGTGTGTGTTTCGACGTTTGAGAGCTTGCGAGAGTGCAGAGAGCGCAGAAGAAGCGAGAGCGAGAGTGGAAGCTAGTCGTCGACTGGGCTCCGCCTCGTCGAAGCAGACTTGCGTCACCTTCGGTCAGAAAGCCTTTCCTTCGGTTTGTACGAATGCTCAACGTCAAGCGAAAAAGCCAGAGCGGGCACCCGCATGCGACCTTTCATTGGGGTCGAAGAGGAGAGGGAAGGGGCGGATTGAAACCACTTTGCGAAGGTTGGCAAGGAGGAGGAGATTGTCCGCGACGAGACGAGGCACAGCTCGCTGTCTCCTGCTAGAGCAGAGCAGCAAACTTTGCCTCGGCGATGTGTGACGAAGCGAGAACCCGGCGGAACGAGCGGAAGCGATGCAAAGTTGCATGAGGAAGGGTAGAATACGACAACAAGCAAGGCAGACGAACGACAAGGAGGGCGGGAATGCGCGCGCAGACTACTGCATCGACAGCTGCTGCTGCCTGATCCTCGCCTTCTGCGGGATCGAGCGGAAGATGTCGCAAACGTCGCCCTTGTGGCACACGAGGCGGCCGTCGGGCGAACAGCGGGTCTTGTCGCGCAGCTCTTGGCAGAGCTCGTCCTGCAACGTGTTGCGCTTGTCAGTCTAAAAGCACGGTCGGAAAAGCGGAAAAGGGAGACTCACCGTATTGCACTGCGAGAAAAGCGGGTGGCTGCATAGCTTGGCCCAGCACTTTTGCGCGACCCAGAGGTTCTTGTCGTCGCCGGCGATGGTAGGCGGGCGCCAGGGGATGGGCAAGACGCAGGAGACGGACGTGAAGTCACATTCTGGCTTGTTGCAGGGGATGCGGCCGTTCGGGAGTGGCGGAGGGTCGTCGTCTTCACCTGGGCAGGTGTCATCCATCTCTGACGTAGCTGAGGAGGGTACGGATGTGGTCTTCGTCGCGTTGCTGCCGCTGTCGGTAGTTGCAGCGCCTGGCAAATCGAAGCCGTCGAGGAGAGAAGCGAAGAGGGGCGGAAGAGGGAGCGACTCGGAGAAGTCGAAGGGGGCGTCAAAGTCGAAGTTGAGCTCGTCGAGCCTGTTCAAGTCGATGTCGCCGGACGCGAACGGCTGGAAGGCGCTCGGGACGGGCTGGACTGAGGCTACAGGCGGCGGAAGCTGAGTTGCCGAGACGGCAGGGGGACCGCTGTAGGGTGGAGGGAGGAACGACGCAGGTCCCGGCGCGAAGTGCGAGTCTTGCGGAAGGGAGGGGACGGAGTGAGGGAGGCTGGAATCGATGCGAGGCGAACGCGCGATGATGGGTTTCGTTTCGATTGGCGAGGCGCTGCGGTCGGCGTGCAGAGGGGCGGATGAGGTAGAACCGGGGGAAGGGAAGAAGTCGCCTTTCGGTGTGGGATCTTGGCGTGTAGCAGCGGCGGGGAGGACAGTTCGAGGTGGATCTTCGCCGCGCCTCAGCGCTTCGTTCTCGGCGACGAGGCTGTAGCACAAATGGATCAACCACATGCTACCAAGGCGGAGAAGGATCTGCAACTCACCTCCGAATCGCCTGCCGCAGTTCCTCCAGCTCGACGTCCTGCACCTTGACCCGCGCCTCCATGTCCGCCAGATGCTTCTCCTTGCGCTCGCGGAACGCTCGTTGCGCCGCACGGTTCTGCAGCTTGCGCTTGGCATCCGCATCGAGCGAGTCGTTCGCTGCGGAAGCGAGACGAACGGAAAGAGTCAGCCTCCCGCCAACCCGTCCCGCTTCGAGTGCGGCCGAACGCACCCTTGATGTTCGTCAAGTCCTCAGAGATCCTCTTCCTCCCGCGCTTCTTCGGCTGCTTCTCCACCATCCCGCCGGCCTGACTACCGTTCCCAGCGGGCAAGGCGGGAGCGAGCGGACGCTCAGCCGACGTCGACGCATGTGCAGACATCCTGGCAGGCCGGACCGAGCCGCTCGTCGCCGTCCTGAAGCGTGGTGTCCTTGGACAGCCGGAGAAGAAGTTGAGACTGATGAGGCGGTGGTCGAGTGGAGATGGCGCGAGGCGGCTAGCCGGCGGTCGGGTGCACTCTTGAGCTGAGCGTCTCGGTGCTGAAAGTGAGCACAAGCCAGCTGAGCGAGGTGGGAAGTGGAGAAAGTCAAGAGGCCTTCGCGGACTGCGGGCGGTCTGGAAGCGGTCGACCTCTTGCTTTCGCCGACGGGGCGGGAAAGTCGTATTGCTAGCTCACGAGAGCTCTCTGGGCGCAGCGACGGGTCTGAGCAGGCCTGCAGAAGGCCCGCCACGCCAGAAGTCCGGGGACAATCTCTCCTCTCCTAGAAGACGACGCCGAAAGAACGAAAAGAATGCATGCTGTACAGTCTAAAACAGGCGTACAACCGTGAGCGAACGACGCAGTGACGAGCTCAGCTCGAGAACGGCAACGACTTGAAGATGTTGAAGCCGTCCGCCGCCGTCGAGACGACCGTTCCGGGGATCTGCGGGTGCCAGTGAACCTCCTTGACGTCCGACTGGCCCTGGTGGCAGAACAACAGCTGCGCCGGGACGTCCCGCAGACGGTCGGCGTCCGGTCCAGTCGGCCGCTCGTCCTCGTCCTCCTCGACCGAGAGGTCCCACAGGGTGACCTGGTCGTCGGCGCCTGCAGCTGCGAGACACGACTCGTCGGTCGGGTGCCATTCGATGGAGGTGATGGGCGCGGTGTGCCAGGAGAAGTGGACGACGGGGGTAGGAGCGGGAGCCGAGGTGCTGGGAGATAGCAAACGCTTCGTCAGTATCGTCGCGAGCGAGTTTGGAGTTGCGCGCAACGCACCCCTTGAAATTTCGCAGGTCCCAGACCTTGATGCCTCCCTCGTCGCCGCCGGACGCGAGCAAGTACTGCGTCGAGAGGTTCCAGCTGATCACGTTGACATCGCTGCTGTGAGCGCCGGCAACACCGATCGCCGACTTGCGCTCCTTCATGCGGATGTCCCAGACGTGAATACTCCGATCCGCCGAGCACGATGCGAAGACGGTGGCTTCTTGCGGAGACCACTGGATGTCCTCGACCGAGTCGGTGTGCGAGGAGAAGGGTTTGGGCGAGGTGGTGATGGACGAGGGAGAGAGCGTGGTGAGGTAGATCTTGGAGTAGATGTCGCCGGACAAGAGACGGTGCGAGGTGGACGAGCCAGACGGCTTGGACCAGTCGAGAGCGAATCCTTCGGCGCGGCTGTGGTTGTCGACGGTGTGGAGGGGAGTCTTCGAGAGTGAGGCAGAAGCAGTGGCGGGAGAGAGGAGCGAGTTGAGATGAGGAGCGATGTCGAAGATGTGGACCTTGCCGGTCTCAGAGAAAGTGGCGACGTGGTAGGGGTCGGGAGGAAGGGGAGGACCCTGCGAGAGAGGGTTGCCGAGTGGTCGTGCGCGAATGCGGTTGACGCCGCCCTTGTGCGGGATGGCGCGGAATGTGAGGACAGGGTCGTCCTCCGTGTCATCGTCGTCCGAGTCTTCGCCATCCGACTCCTCTGTAAGCGTGAGATCGTCAGCGCTTCTTCTAATAACATTAGGGTCTGCGGACGCACCAGGATCCCGCCTCGTCTTGCCCAAGCCTTCCCACCGCATGACCGTAACCTCGTTCGCAGTCGGGTCGCCAGCCTGAGTGCCGGCAACAAGCGCACACGACACCGGGTACCCTCGGCGCTCCTCGCCGTCGTTGTCGCGAAGGATATCGAAGGAAAGACTGGGCCAGGTTGGGACGAACGAGTGAAGGAGAGGATAGGTCGACAAGTCCGGAGCGAGGAACTCGCCCTCCTCGAGCTTGGTGCCAGGGAGGTAAGGCTTGGGCGAAGCTGGTCGCTGTTCCTGCTCGTCGACTTCCATCTCGCCATCCTCGCCGTCCTCGTTCTCAGCCGCATCAACGACTTCCCCCGCCTCCTCATCGTCCTCGAACTCGTCCTCCCACTGGTCCTCGAACTCGCCCATTCCGTCCTGCTCCGCTGCCGCACGCTCAGTCTGTGCCGGGGCCACCGCCGACTTGGCTGCTGGGCGCTCGCCGACGGGAGAGGACGCGCGTTTGCCCATTGCGAGAGATGAAGGGAAAGAGGGGAGCTGCGGTCGTCGGGGCAAGGACGGGGCAAGTCAGCGGGGTTTCTAGGTCCTATCAGCTGTTCAAGCAAGCTCACGAGCGAGAGAAGCGCAAGTTGCGCGAAGTGGATGAGTGAAAGGCAGCACCGCCGCACTCTGCTCCGTGCTCGAGGGCCGTCGACTTCGCAACGAACAGCGACGACGAGTTCGACGAGGACTACGATGCAATGCAGATAAGGTCTTACAACAAGGCAGCAACACGACGACAGAACGAGCGAAATCCGAGGACGACAGCGGTCACTTCTTCAGCTTGATGCCCAGCTTGCTCGCCAGCGCGCTGTTCGCCTTCTTCTTCTTCGGCGGCTGCATCGTCCCAAAGCTCTTCGTCACGATCGACTTGGACTCCTCCGACAGTAGCGACGCTGCCGACGGCTCGACGGCATCCAGCTTGCGCTTGACGGCGGCGGCTTTGACGGCGGCGGCTTTGGCGGCGGGCACAGGCGATGCCGACGAGCCCGACCCGCTCGCAGTCGGCAGGTCCTCGCCGTCTCGAGGCGTCGTCGGCTCGGATCCGGACGATTCGGAAGGCCCGCCGTCGAGCTCGATGTCGGGTACGCCGTCGAGGTAGGCCCGCCCAAATACCCGCCGCACCTCCTCCTCGTCCTCCTCTTCCTCCTTCTTCCGCTGCGCGTCGAACTCGTTCAGCCGCTGCTCGATCTCGCGGTCGCCGACCTCCGTTCGGCTGCTGATATGGTCGAGTATCCGCTCGTCGTCGCCCTTGGCCGCGCGCTCGAGTCGCGCATTCCGCGACTTGATCGACTGGAGCGCGTCGAGGATGTCCATCTCGCGCTTCGAGTCGATCGCCTTGTTCTCGAGCGCCGCCATCGGGTTGTTCTCCTCCTCCTCGAGCCGCGCCAGCTTGTCCTCCTCCTCCTTGTCCTCCTTTGCTCGCCAGGGCTCGAAGTTCCGCTGGGCGCCGTGCTCGCAGGTGTAGTCGGAGTTTCTGCGAGCAGTGAGTGGTCAGGCGAGATCGTTGCGAGAGACCGCGCTGCGAGATTCACTTGGGATCGGTCTTGAAGGTAATCTCGGCAGAACATTGCGTGCACTTGATGTAGAACCGGAAGATCTGCGACATTAAGGGTTAGCAACAGCCCAGATGGCTCAGGGGCGACAGCACGCACCTTGATCCCGTAGTACTCCTCGCCCTGCACCGTCTCTTTCCGCGCGTTGAACTTCTTGCCCTTGTAGATGTACTCGCCGCAGGTGCTGCACGTGCATCGTGTCAGTTAGTTCTTCCTCGCCATACACAGCTAGCCGCAACTCACTTGCAACGCATACTGAACGGCGCCATCAAACGAACGATTTGCTGCTTGTCCTTGGGCATCTTCCGCCGAGGGATCTTGCTCGGATCAAAGTCCGGCGGGAAGTACTTGTTCAAGACCTTGCGTTCCGACATCTTGGCTTAGGTGAGGGGGATGAGAGTGAGAGGAAGGGAAGGGGGTCGAGGTGTGGTGGTGGCGCAGGGAGAGCAGGCGGTTGGCGGACGCGCTGCTGGTCAAGAGAGAGTAAGCACGGGTTAGCTGACTAGCTCGCGTTTTGACCGCGAAGCAGGCTGGTCTGAGCAGCCAAATGCAGTCACGAGGAGAGAGCCGCAACGACGCACCTGTCAACGGCTCAAGACAGGTCGTAGGCGCTCAGAAGGCGACCTTGTATGGTGGAAAGGGCTTCTTAGCCTACCGGAGCGCGCCCTTGGGGGTTGTTGCGGAGTTGTAGCCGGGGCTGTCAGGGACTGGTGATGAGGGTCTGTCGCACGGCGTCGGCGGCTGGCGGGCACACAAGCTGTCTGGAGTCGGTCCTAGAGGAGTTCTGTAGCGTTTTCACGAAGGAGGGATGCGCGAACCTGTGATGTGGCGGAGGTAGAGCGTCGCCTCCCTTCGGCTCCTCCCCTTGACCTCCTGCCAAACACTCGACTGCCGACGAGCCCATCCTGGAGGGAGACCGGACAGAATCCGCTCTAAGCTCGCTTGCTCAAGCTTCGACAGACATAGGGACACGTCTATTGCGGCGTCTACTGCTCCTTCCCACTCTTCTCCTCCTCCGCCCGCCTCTTCTCCGCCTGCTTGACCGCCTGTCTCCGCTTAAAGATGATGACAAGCATGAGCGCCGCCATTCCGCCGAGCGCCCAAGCAACCTCGATGCCAAAGTACTGGCCGAAGCGGGCCTTTGTCCCGAAAATGATGGTCTTGCCATTCTGCGAGCGACTGGACGTGAGCGGGAGAGCGGGGCCGGTGACCCTCCCCCGTGGTGACGCACCTGAACCGCCTGGTAGATCGGCAAGACGAAGCCGTAAGAGTAGAAGTGGTCCATATCGGCCAAGTCTGCTCGAGAGGCTGTCAGTTCTTCTCCGCGAAAAAGACGCATGCTGGCTGGGCGTACCGAGGAAGGCGACAGAGACGTTGATGATGACCCAGAAGATGAGGCTGAAGACCAAGAGGGATCAGTGTGAGCCGATGAGGGACAGAAGGGTGAACTCACAAGAAGGCGGTATATCGAGGGCCGAGGAAGGTGAGGCTGCGGAGAGGAAAGCGTGAGCACAAGCACAATGGGAGAGTGAGCAGAGGAAGGGGAGGAACATACGCGACCTCCATGGGCATGCCCGCACCGGTCATGCAAAGGAAGTTCGACAGCCAGAACAACGGGAATCCACCGGCACCGTAGAAGCGGTGGAACGAGACCTTGAACGCCATGGTGACGAGGGAGATGAAGAGCGAGATGGGGATATACTGGATCACCGGCACGATAAGTCGGAAGGCGATGAGTTGGCCGAGAGGGAGCTTCGATTCGAGGGGAGAACGAGCGTTGAAGGCGAAGAGCGACACGAAGTAGGTGAAGATCAGGAGGTAGAGCATGCCGACGGTCGTCGCGGGGATTCCTGCGAACTCGTCGACTGGCCTCAGGTTGTAAGTCGAGAAACCGAAGGGCTGGGCGATTACGGCGGAGAGCGCAGTCTGGTTGACGGCGCCATACTGCGTGGCTGAAAGGGAGGCGAGTCGAGGCGCAAGCTGGGCGAAGAGGGAAGATGCGGCAGAACCGAGGACGTATTGGTTGAGGCTGCGATCAAAGCGTCAGCTTACAGGCTGTGACCCCGATCGACCTGAAGCTCACAAGCGATTCATGCCCGGCGCGACCCATTGATCGACTGCAGGAGGCTCTGTCAGCAACGCGAAGGAAAGGAGGAGGCAGCATCGCGAACCGGTTTCGAAGTTCCGTCCCTCGCTGTAGTACATCGTGTACGCCCCCATTCCCTCATACGTAGCTTGCGCACCGCTCGATAGCGCCTCGTAGGCGGAGATGGCGGCGACAGTCGCGTTGGCATTGGCTGCAAATTGCAAAGGTCAGCACGAAGTCCTCCGTTCAGGAAAGAGCGGCTCTCCGTTGCCGGCGTCAAGATAAGACGCAAGACGGGCGACGCGGCCTCGTGATTGAAAGGAAGGGCCAAGGGAAACACACCGATGATCACCCCGAAGTAATCCTCGTTCTGCACCGCGTCAGCTGCCCACACGTGCACGTCGACTCCGCGAGGCGCGCCGCCGGTTGCACTACTGACGTCAAAGCGGGTGTTGTCGAGCGTGCGGAAGCCGAGGTGATTCGTGCCGGCGAGTTGAGCGGGAGCCGCAAGGAGGGCGGGACCTGCGACAGGTGTCCGCCCGGCCGCCTGAGCGCCAGGCGAGTCGAGGTCGATCAAGCCGACCGTCAGGCGGTAGAGGTTCTCTGGTTGTCGGAAGTAGGACCCCCCTGCAAGCGACAGTCAGGGTCAACTCCGCACACTCACCTGAGCGGGCGGCGAGCAAGACTCACAGTAGATGGGCAAGCACGCCCACATGAAGAACGTCGTCAACGCGATTCCCTGCAGCAGAGACCCGGTTAGCCCGCCTGTACATCGACAACCGCGATCTCCCTTCTCCCGCTCGCAATCTGGGACGCACCAGTGCGGCCGACTTGACAAAGGTCCATCGCGCGCCCTTCAGCGACGCATCCCACAGCTGAACCTGTCGCGGTCCATGCCTGCTCGGAGGGATCAGCTCGGCGAGTCTATCTAATCCGTCGCGATCGACGAGCGAAGGGAGACCCACGCTTTCTGCGCGCTCCCTGGACCCTCGTGGAGGGTGGAGGAGCTCGAGTGTCGTCGTTCAGCGTCTGTAGACATGGCTCGTAGCAGCAGTGAGCGCCACGAAGGCGAGATGGAGGCGCATTCGATTGCCTCGCCCTCTCGCCGACCGAGCGGAGGACCTGCCGTCATCGTCCCTCCCGAACTGTCTTCCGGTCGGAGCGCTGAATCGGCTGTTTGCACGTCTCTTCTCCTCGACGTCTGTGCCGCCATCGCCGTTAAAGCTTGTCCTTTGCTGTTGCGGGCACTTGCAGTGATCTCTCCTGTCTGCCTGCTCCACCCCCTTCAGCACTCTCTCTCCGCCCGTACTTTCGATTGCGACCGCCGGCATGAGCGAGGAGAAGATTCGGGACTTCGAGACGTCGCTATGGGACCCACGCATGAAGGGGCAACGGCGGCAGACGTTCAAGGTGCGTCCGCTTCCGCCTGCTCCGCTCCCTGCTCCGGCCTGATCCACGCCGCGTCGTTCTGCAGATCCTGGGAATGTACTTTGTCCTGTGCTCTGCTGCAGTATGGGCGTGTCTCTCCATCTTCTGGGGCTCGACATGTGAGCGGGCTCTCTTTATCCGAGGAAGCGTCTCCCGCTCACCTGTCCTCTTCTCGCCACCCAGACCTACTCGAACACTACTTCCCGAACGCCAAAGTCTACGTCTATGACTTCGACTCAACCGCCAGTCAGAATCCCCTTCGTGGGCCGGCTGTCGTTCAATACCTCCGCTCGACACTCGACGCTCCCGTCCACATGGGCGTGATCATCCGCGACCCAACTGGCAAGACGTTCGACGACGTTGCGAAAGAGATTGTGGGTGAGAAGGCGTGGGCGGCGGTCGTTATCAACGCGAACGCGACGAGCAACTTTCGCGAGGCGGTTGCGGGAACCGGAGGTCTGCTGGACGGGCGGTGGGCGCCAGAGGGGGCTATCTCGCTGGTCGTCTCCGGAGCAAGATGGTACCAAGTCACGGACGACTATATCCTGCCGTACCTCGGGGAGCAGATGCGGACGCCGACGCAACAAGCTTCTCGACAGGCAGTTGCGCGATGCCTCTCGACTGTGACTCCTGCAACGCTGGGCGGTCTCTCACAGACTCAGCAAGCCGCACTTTTGACGCCGTTCTCCTATCAAAACACCGACCTTCGACCCATTCATCCCAATCAGTGGTCGGGCGCTGCGCCGTACGTCCCTTTCCTCCGTCATCTTACCCGGGGAGGCCTGCTAACCCGGTCGAGCTGCGCAGCCAAGAGGCAGGCTTGATCTACTACACAATCTTCGCCTTCCACATCTCGATCTTCCTCGTCCGTCTCTCCTTCAATTCACCTTCTTCGCGAAGCTGACATCCTTCTCCTCCAGTTCTTCTCCCGCATGCCGTTCCTCGGGGCTATCAAGAAGCAGGGAGTTCGCATGACATGGCTGTCGACGTGCGCGCTACGCTTCCTGCCGACACTTCCGGCCTACGTTCTTCTCTCGCTTTCGTACGTTTTCTTCGCTACCCAGCTTCCTTTCTCCCTCTCTCTGAGCACTCAGTTTTGCTGACTATGGACTCGGCATAGGTATTCCCTCATCAACAAGGCATTCATGATTCCTGTCGACGGCAACGGATACGCCAAGTTCGGCCCTCAAGGCGGCTTCATGATCTTCTGGATGCTCAACCTGATGACGCTCTTTGCGCTCGGCTTCGCTATGGAGTCCATGTGCGCAGCGGCTGTTCTCGCCGCCGTATTCTTGCCTCGCTAACGAACGTGCCGTCGCAGGATCACCCTCCTCACCCTCAAGTTCTTCCCGTTCTTCCTCATCAGTTGGTACGTCTTGTCGTCTGGCCGAGACGGTACAGCACGTCCTGACCCCGTCTCTGCCTAGGATCATCCTCAACATCTCGTCGTCGTTCTTCCCGCCTACCTTTGCGGAGAAATTCTACCACTACGGCTACGGTATGGTGCGTTGACGATTTCGCAATCTCTAGCATCTTGGCTGGGCGTATACGAGGCGACAGGACGTCCTGTAGAGAGGAGCAGCCCGCTGACCTCTCGATCCTCCTTCGCCTCGACAGCCTTTCTACCATTCGATCACCGGCGCCCGCTACATCATGTACGGCACACGGGATCGGTTAGGCCTCAACTTTGGTGTGCTCACAGCGTGTGTAGCGTTCTGTTCGCGCCGTCCTTCCCCTCGACCTTCCTGACTGACTTTTTGTCCGCGCACCAGATGGACCGTCTTGTCTGTCGTCACGACCTGCCTCTTCGAACTGTACGTTGTTATTGCCTCTAGGACTCGAGCAGCGTTGATCCAAGCCCCGCAGGATGTGGCGGCGAATCGAGGAGCGGAAGGAGCGGAAAGAACGGGCGAAGGACGTTGAGGGACAGTCTTCGTAACACACTCGACCCTCTCGCATATAGAGTTAGCCAAGACTGCTTGTTGTCACCCTCGAATCGTTGCAACACGCTCTGTTTCGCATTAGCGCCCGAGCCATCCACTCAGCCATCTACTCCCGCCGCCTGCATCTTTCATCTCGACGTCCTTCCCCGCTTGCGCGCTCTGCTCATCTTCCTCCTTCACCGCAACCCTCTCAAACATCCCCTCGAGACCAGTCGGCTTGCGCAAGTCGGGCGGGACGAACCGCTGTCGAGCAAAGTTGACGTGATTGCCGCCGTTCGCGGTTGGTATCGGCGTGCTGAAAGGTGAAGCTGGACGTGACGAAGTGGAGGGAAAGGGAATCGAGGCAGGAGGAGGCGTAGCGGTCCAGTCCATGCTGTTCTCGTTGGGGCCGTCCGCGTCGTCGCCTGTTGCCGCCGAACCGGCAGCATCGACCTCCATAGCTTGCGCCACAGCCATCGAGCCTGTTCGCCATGGTCGCAGGCTAAACGACGGTACACGCGGACGAATCCCGTTCGTTTGCCCACTGCTCTTCCGGTTCCGCAGGCTGGCCGCGCTGCCAATCGAGACTAATTCGCCATCGACGGGGCTACGTGTACCGGTAGGCGTAGTGGGCGGACTCGGAGCGAGAAGGCTTCCTTTGCGGGAGAGCGAGAGGTGGGCTAGAGGTTCGAGAGGATCGGCAGGTCGGGTAGATAGGGAAGAGGTAGATGTTGCGGTGCCGGAAGAGCGAGAGAGGCGGATGGGAGGAGGGTGGCGAAGGGAAGGACAGTAGAATGCGGAGATGAGGGCCTGGGGGGAGCGAAAGTCAGTCTCTTGCTGCTCAGAGCCGAAGTGAGGACGCACGATGATCGATATCAAAGCGAGCAGTAGCAGGAGTGCTGGCCGGCGATTGTCGAGAAACCGCAGTGCGGAAAGGATGCCTATCCGGAAGACGTAGGCGGCCAGTTGAACAGCCTGTGCGGGAAGCGCGGTCAGCTGCGCACCTCGGGGTGTTTGTAGGATTCGGCACGCACGATGTACGGCGCTCTTCCAGTGACAATCGGATTCCGTCCCCGCGCACGCTCTCTCCGAAGAGTCGACCAGGTCGGGTCCCAGCAGGACCAGAGAAGCGAGACGACCGCGACGAGGAGCAGAGTGCTGGATTGGGCGGCGACGTCAAGATGCAGCGGTTGCGAAGGCGCGATAGCAACGTCTCGCCAAAGGCCTGGAGGACACGAGAGTGAGCGACTCTGGCGCACGTGATCGAAAGGACGGCCAAACGCACCGCACCAGCATCCCACGACGGTCGTCCCATGCGTCAAAGCCCACGCCGCTCCTCGCGCTCGCCAAGCCCACTCCTCTGCCGTCCACTTGAAGCCGTCTCTCCGCCGGACCTGCCTACTGAGCCTCTCCTCCCTCTCCCTCCTCAACTGACTCTCCCTCAACCTCGCGCCCAAAGCCTGCGTCTTGACTCTATAATCCCGCTCCCTAATTACGCCCTCCACGCTCGGCGCACAGCTGGCGCAAACAAGCGGATAACGCGCATCGAGCGACCGGCGGTACTCGTCAAGAGGTGGGAAAGGGTCAGAGGGGTCTTGTTCGTCGTCCGAGGAGGGGTAGGAGGCGAGGAGGTGTAGTTGGAGGGATTGGTTGTTCAGGCATTGCCGGCAGAAGGGGGTTGTTTGGGCTGTTGGGAAGGAAGAGGGGAGTCGGGTGCGGCTGGGAGAGCCTGCGGATCACGAGGTCAGCAACTTTCGTTGACGAGGATGGCCTCCGTACGCACCTCGTTTCGCAAAGGCCTCGTCATTCAAGGACGAATCGTAGAATGCTGCATCGTCCGAGACGATTTCGCCGTTCTGCGCGAGGAAGCGAAGGGTGTCAATCCTGCACCGAGCGATGGCGGGGAAGCAAGGGACAAACCTCATCTCTGCGAGTCATCTGCCCGCACACGTTACACCAGAAGTCGTCCCGCGATCCAACCGCAACCGCACCCCCTCGTCCTTCAACCGCGCGACCCTTGCCCTTCCGACTCGACGAAGCCGGGTGTGGCGGTACGAGCTCGAGTGAAGTGTTGCAGTAGAAGCATTGGACAGTCCGAGAAGGCCAGAACCACATCTAGCGGGTGAGGAGAGAAGCCGTGTTCATCGGTGTCGGGAGAAGAGCAGGCTTGTAGAGCGCCGCTTCGCATGCTCGCGCGTTGTTCTTGCTTGACAAGACGACTGCCACACTCTCGGACTCTCCGCGCCTGGTCAACAGTCGCCATGAACTCCCGAAGCGACCGCGCCCGGCCCACGACCCTCGACGACGCCCTCTCCCGGATTCGAGAGCTGGAGGACACGCTCGAAACTGCAAGACAGATCTGGCGCGCAGAAGGGAAGGGTGAATTGGAGGAGGCGTTCCGGCGGCATCGCTTGGCTGGACAGACGGGAGCGGACGGACAGGCTTCGTCGTCGACCGCGGCAACTCCCTCTTCCTCCTCCACTGTGCGCGGTCCTGCGCTTCCCGACAGCTCTCACTCTTCATCTGGACTCGAAAACCATACAGCGCCCAGCGCAAACTCCGAAACGACCGAAGACCCCTCTCCCGCCGCCGCAGAACCCGTCGACATCGGTCCCTTCGTCCTCCGCGCTCTCTCCCTACGCAAATCGGTCCAAGTCGGCGCAACAGACGTGGAGAAAGTAGAGGAAGAGTTCGAGGCGATAGTGGAAGGTGCGGGGTTGTCGGAGGAGCAGGTGCGGACGTTGAGGCAGTGGGCGGGGTTGTAAGGAAGTTGGTGGACGGGGAGAGGTGCGTTTGGTTTCTCTGCCCTTCTTCAGCGTATGCTGACTGCTTGTCATTCTGCAGAAGGCTTAGAAACGTTGTCGCTGGACGTGCGGCGCGATATACGGACGACTGCAACTCGCGCGTTCCCCCTGCACTTCCGATGCTGCGAGCTTTCCGACTCCCTTTTCTCGTGCGCAACGACAGTAATGACTGAACCAGCTTCTTGGATTGGAAGGCGAAGGGATCAAGCCCGCTGTACGCCGTGCACTCGCTATGCTTGACTTGCAGGAACAACTTACTTTCTTCCTTCGCTCTCTTTTCGCTCCCCTCTCCGTCGAGGCACTCAACGAGTTGCTTGCTCCTCCGTCTAATACGAACATCCCGACAGATGCTGTTCGTTCACCTGCATACGGACGATTGCGACGTCGACCAGGGTGGCCTTTGTGGGAGGTGCTTTGCCGTCGCTGCCTCGTTTTGCCTTGGGTCGACACCGAGAGCATCAGGAGAGTGTAACGAAGCCAAGTGTGCATGCGCCAGCCTCAAGGAAGCTGTTCGAGTCGAGGCCTCTTCGCCGTTCGCCTTCGTCCGCCTCTCTTGTTCGCCTCACACGGCTCTCCTCAGCTTTCTCGCACCCGGCCACCTGCTGCACACCCGTCTCCGCTCCTTACAACATCTAGCGTGAGTCCACTCTCCCTTCCACGCGCGTCCGAGACTGTGCGTTGCCGCCGCCGCCATCACACCACGCCCCCGGTCGACCCGTGACTCGCCTCGCCCAGCGCACTCGAGCCAGCTCGGACAGGTGCACACGCGCAGATCGGACACTCAAGAGCACGGTACGGAGGTTTGCGAGGCTGCGCGGGCTGGTGCGAGGCGTGCGAGTGCGCTCGGGGCCTCGTCAGGAGGTGACCCAGGCCAGCACGCTCCTCGGCGCGCTCGCTCGCTCGACTGGGTGGACTGGCAGGCATGGCATGGCAGGGATCAGACTGCTGGACTTGTCTTTTTGTCGGTCCAGCGGGCACGGGACGAGCCGTGGCGAGGGCATCGTGAGGCACTTCGGCCAGCTGCTGACGCTCGCACTCGTCTCGCTCGCATCGGCTCTCGCGCAGGCAGATTACCCTTTCCCCCTTGCTCTCCACCTTTCGTAACCCTCACTCAGTCGACTGCCACAGCCCACCATGGATCTCCGGTGAGTCGCCGTTCTCGCGGTTCCGACTTGCGATGCCTGCGCAGCCCGCGCCTCGCACAGGCGTCGGCTCAATCCTGCAGTGCAGTCCGGACTGACACCTTGCGCGTGCAGTGTCGGTGGCAAGTACCGCATCGGCAAGAAGATTGGGAGTGGATCGGTGCGTATCTCCGGCTCGTCGCGGTTCTTGCACAGAAACTGACATCTCTCGCTCGCTTCGGCGCGCGTCTCGATGACAGTTCGGTACGCCTCGCTTGCACCGCGCCTTGACGCTGGAGGACTGCTCGCTAACTCGCCTTCGCGCGATCCGCAGGCGACATCTACCTGGGCGTCAACATCATCTCGGGCGAGGAGGTTGCGATCAAGCTCGAGTCGGTCAAGGCGAAACACCCGCAGCTCGAGTACGAGGCGAAAGTGTACAAGACGCTCGCGGGAGGCGTCGGCGTGCCCTTCGTGAGGTGGTTCGGCGTCGAGTGCGATTACAACGCCATGGTCCTCGACCTCCTCGGCCCTTCGCTCGAAGACCTCTTCAACTTCTGCAACCGCAAGTTCTCGCTCAAGACCACCCTCCTCCTCGCCGACCAGCTCGTGAGTCGTCAATCGGCCTCTCCGCTTCGCGACCCGCTTACTCACCTCGCTTTCGCGTTGCGCAGATCTCTCGCATCGAATACATCCACTCCCGCAACTTCATCCACCGCGACATCAAGCCCGACAATTTCCTCATGGGCATCGGCAAGCGCGGGAACCAGGTCAACGTGATCGACTTTGGCCTCGCCAAGAAGTACCGCGACCCGAAGACGCACCTGCACATCCCGTACCGCGAGAACAAGAACTTGACGGGCACGGCGCGCTACACGTCGATCAACACGCACCTCGGCGTCGAGCAGTCGCGCCGCGACGACATGGAGTCGCTCGGCTACGTCCTCATGTACTTCCTCCGTGGCTCGCTCCCGTGGCAGGGCCTCAAGGCGGCGACCAAGAAGCAGAAGTACGACCGCATCATGGAGAAGAAGATGACGACGCCGACCGAGTACCTCTGCCGCGGGTTCCCGAACGAGTTCGCCATCTACCTCAACTACTGCCGCTCGCTCCGCTTCGACGACAAGCCCGACTACTCGTACCTCCGCAAGCTCTTCCGCGACCTCTTTGTCCGCGAAGGGTTCCAGTACGACTATGTCTTCGACTGGTCGGTCCAGCAGCGCGTCGACGACGTCCAGAAGCAGCAGCTCGAGTTCCAGAAGCAGCAGGCAGCCGGCGGCGCGCAGCCGCAGCCGCCGCCGCAGCAGCCTCAGGGCCAGTCTGCCGCTGGCGCCGCGCAGCCCAAGAGGCGCGTCCTCCAGCCGGGCGAGGTCGACCAGCAGGGCCAGGGCGTCCCGCAGAGCGACCAGCGCATGCTCCGCTCGCAGACCCGCAACCAGCAGGAGTCGCGCATGCGCGCCGGCGGCGAGTGGTACTGAGCTCGCTCACCTCGCAACTTCGCACCTCGTCTCGACTTTCGGTTCTCGACTCTACTCCCCCTCGCGTCTCGGTTCCCGGCCGGCTAGGCGATCAACTCGCTCAGTCCGGCGCCATGTGAGATCAAGGTTCGGCTTTGGAAGGCGGCAGGTCGACATCAGCAGGAGGAGGAGATGAAGAGCAGAGGGAATTGGTCGGCGCCAAGTCGGCTCTTTTGCCGGTCCCGACTTTGTTCTCTCCTCTTCTCGCCCGTCACTCCTCCCTCTCGTCTCTCCATACCGCTCGCCCTCCCCCACCCGATCCCCGGCACTTTCCTCGACATCGACTCCCTCTCCCTCCAGGAACTCGACTTCGTCCCCCGTCCTCGCCTCGCTTGAACCCATCTTTTGTCGGGTTCACCGCTGAGGGAGCGCGCGGCTACGACATTGTGGCGGAGGTCGGAACTTGTTGAGGATTCGCCGACATGGCTCACCCCGCTTCCCAACCCTCCCCCTAATCCGGCAATCTCGCCGCCCTCGCCCGGCTTGCGCCCCTTTACACTCACCTCTCCCTCGCCACGGTCGATTCTTTTCAACCCGTCGACCGCCTTTTGTTGGCGTAGATTGCGTCCATCGAGGACTCCGACTCTTCCCCTTCCCCGCTCGCGCACCCCGGCTTGACGACGTTCCCCCATCCCCTCCATCTCCTCGGGCCTGTCGGCTGTCATTTTGACGGTCGCTGTCTCGAGATCCGCCCGCCGTTGCCGCCGTCACCCGCGACCTCCGACTCCTCCGCCACCCGATCTCGTCTCTCCCCCTCGCCTACGCTCTCCGCCGTCCACCGTCACTCGATCAGCCGATTTTTCACTTTTGTGGCTGCGCTTGACGGACAAGGGAAGTTGGCGATGAGGCGACGAGACAGGAAGGCAGCGGAGGGGTTCTTCGGTCGCCGACTGCGAATTTTGTGCACGGCATCATCGAGGGCTGGGAGCGTTGTCGGTGGTTGGCGCAGGGGCGAGCTGGACGAAGCCGTCTCGCTCGCCTTTCGCCTCGTTGACCTCGACCCGCCTCTCTCGGTCACCACCTCCCCTCCTCGCTTTTCCGCCATCGCCTCGCATCCCTGTACTTTCACGCTCACCACTCGCATCGCCTCCCCCATTTGACGAGAGCTGGCCGGAGCCAGGGCCCTCGTCCTGTTCCCCTCCCTTCTCCCGCCTCCGACTCGTCCTTCGCCTCGCCTCGCCCGACTCGCCGCCTCGCAATTTTGTCCAGAGCGCGCCGGATCTAAGAGGCGGAACAGCACGTTTGAACGGTTCACGGACGGTGAAGGGGGACTGCTTCTCCTAGTCGCTTTTTTCTCGGCCTGTGTGGGCTTGTAACGGGTTTTGTCGTTCACCTTTCGACGCGCCCGACTTTCTGCGAGTGTCAGAGAGCGCATCGAATCTCGGCAAGCGTCCGTAAACGCCCTTCGACGCTGAAGAGGTCGGCGACAATCCTTGTCCCGCTCCTCTCCCTCTCCCACCAACTCCGCACCGCTCGCGGACGCGCGCGCCGGCCATGGCGCACAGCTATCTCGACAGCGTGCACCTGCACCCGCTCACATTCGCCCTCGCCGCGCTCGACAAGCTCTCATCAGTCGAGTTGGCCCTCGTACAGTTCCACCTCGACAACGACGAGCCGGGCTTTGGGCAGGTCCTCACGAACGCGAGACGGATCTGGGAGCAGCGTCGATTGGAGGCCGTACAGCGCGGCGAGCTTCTCGATGGTCGAGAGTCGCGACCTCCCTCTTCGCTCTCCTCGACCGGGTCGAATGGCCTCGCAGCGCGACTGGATCCTCCAGCAACACCGGCACCTGTTCCAAGCGAGTTCTTTCCTCTCGTCGAGACTCTTCGCAGACTGCAGCAGAAGCCGGGCGCGCGAGTCATGGCGGCGAGTCTCGGATCGACCATGCGTGGCGCATTCCGAGGCGTTCTGTCTTCGAAGTCTCGCTTTCAAACCTTCAAGGAGTACACGATGGCTGCGGCCGCAGCGGGACTTGTCGAGACCGGGCGAGGGGAGAAACAGGGTCAAGATTGGGTTCGCCTGCTCCCTCCGTACTCGCAGACGGCCAAGCCGCGACAGCCGTCTCTTCCGCCACGCCCAGCATCCACGACATCAGCGTCTCATCCAACGCATCCTTCCCCTCTTCCTCCCGACCTCTTCCACCTCGCCTCCCTCGAGTTCTCCTTCTCCCCCGACGACCTCGCATCTCTCCCTTCACACCAGCTCATCCTTCTGCAGTTCCGCAAAGATCCGTCGGCGCTCTCTGTCCCATTTCGTGACGTCGAGCGAGTCTTCTGGCGTCGTCGCGCGGAGGCAAAGGCTCGAGGCGAGACCTGGCGGGATCCGACAGCGGCAAAGGCGGTTTCTCCCCTTGCGATCCCGTCAACGCTAGAGTCGCCCACGAGTCCACCTCTTGCCGAGCGTCTTCCAGACCGCGTCGCATCGTCTCTCGTCAATCTCGACCTCACCGGCCTTCCTCTTCACCTGCTCGGCTCGGTCGCCGGCCTCATCGGTCTCCTCCCGCCCCAAACGCCCTGCATTGCGGCAGGCTTCTTCGACCGCGCTACACCCCTTGAGTCACTCCGAGCGTGTCTCGCATTCCGCACCGAAGCTCTCGCCGACGAAGTCGCCGCGCAGATCGCCAGCTTGCCTCCTCAGCCGGATGGGTTGCAGATTATCGCGTCGCGCTCTTCGGAATTGCCGGAGTGGCGATGGCGCAACGTCGTTCCCCGGGAGCGCGAGCCGCTTTGGCGCGAGTACAGGCTGTGGCAGGACCTCGTGCAGGGGAAGAAGCGGCGGGAATCGAGCGCTCATCCCGCAGGCGACGATCGCCAGAAGCGCCGCAAGTCGGAGATCCCGGCGACTGACAGGCTGCCGCGGGTACGTTCGACCTACTGATCACGTCTCTAACGGGGAGAGGGTCTTGACAATTGACACGCAGGTTGTGCGAGCTTCCGACCGCGTTCCGCTCGATCGCCTCGAGTCGCTCTATCCGCTCGAGATCAGCATGGACAAGCCGGCGAAGGACTTGACGAATCGCGCTGCTGCCGATGATGCCTTCGTCTGGCGCTTCGGCGCTACCGCGTGGAAGGACGAGTCGCGCACCTCCGGGAAGTACTACCACTTGCTTTTCCAGAGTCACCGCGAGCGCGAAGCGTTCGCGCACTGGCTCGACGAAGAAGCCTCGCGGTACTGGAAACGGAACGGCGTCGTCATTCGCATCCCTCGGGCGGATGCGTGCAAGCAGCTCGACTGGCGCTTCCGTCACTTCTCGCACGCCTGGCGCAGTGACAACGGCTTTGTACTGGATCGCTCGGACGTTGCTCCGACTGCTGGCGAATTCGGTCGCGGCGGCGCAGACTACCAAGTCGACCACCCTGATACGGGCCTCTTCGACTTCGAGTTCGTCCTGCATGGCCGAGACCCACCCTCGCCGACGCGTGTGACCTCCCGGCACGTAAGGAGCGTGACCTGCGAGCTCCACCCTCCTCCGAAGCGAGAGTCTGTCGGCCACGACAGCGCAGCCTCGCCTGCCGCATCCGCCGAAGGTCCACGGTTAGCGCCGTCTGCAGTATGGTCTGCGACGCACAGCAGCTCCGTCGCTCATCGGCAGGCCGAGTCCGACATGATGCGCCAGACCTCCCCCTCTCCCTTCCCTCCCGCCGGCCCTAACCTTCTTCCGCCACCCTCTCCGACTCCGCTTGCCGCGGCGCCGCCTCCTACTACCGCAGCGCCACCCTCCCAGATCGACCGCTCGCAAGACCAGCCTGGCGACCCTCTCCAGCTCAGCGATCTTCCCGCATTTTCTTCAGCACTCTCCGCAGCTCGCCTCTCCCCGACTCAAGGGCTCGATCTTTCTTCTCGTCCGCGCCGCCCGACAGCCACTGACTTGAATGACTTTGAGATGGACGTGCGCGATCTCTTCGCTGTTGCGGCGCGAGACTATTTCATTACCGGTCGCGTCAAGAGCGAGCCGTTGGACGATGCTGGATTGTCCGTGCAGGCGGATGTGCACGCGAATGAGGCGATGAGCCCCGGGGGGGCCGCGCTAGTCCCGCAGGCGTCAACCGACGAATCGAAGAGCGCTCCTCTTTCGAAGCCTCTCGACCTGCCTCGTCCTTCTCCGGTTCCGTCTGCAGCAAACTTGTCGCATGCGTCTACTGCAGAGTCAGCCGGCATGCAGCCAACTCTCACAGCCGACATCCGCCCGCACTCGACTTCGCCGCACAGCCTAGGCGCTCCCTCGCTCATTCAACCGTCGGCGCTCGCGGCAGTGGAACAACAACCACCCTTCCCTCAAGCTGAAGCGCACCCGCACTCAGAAGCGCCGCCCACGCCCATTGATGGCAGAGCTCGCGTCTCACAAGCGACTCGGCAGACGCAGCCCGTCGACCTCCCTTTCAGTCTGCCTCCCTCGTCAGCCTACACACCTCAATCCTCCCACCCTCTCGCACGCCGTCCTACTGAGCCCACCTCCCCGCGCACACCTTCGCACACAACGACTCGCCCTTTTCCCGCAAGCCCGCCTACACGCCTGACCGCGGTCAGCAACGGATTGCCAACGCAGGGCATGCGGCCCGCGCCGTCTATGGCTGGAATCCCGACTGGTCCTCGCTCGATGGTGGCTGCAGGAACGGTGGCGGCACGGCCGCCTGGGCTGCCTGCGAAGCCGGCTTTCCGTACAGCGCTGCCGCCGCAGGAGAGGCTGTAGCGGGCGACAGAGCAGGCTGCAATAGCACATTTCGCATCGTACTCGGCTGCGAGGAGGGGCGAACGAGAGAAAGCGTTGCGCTTACGAGAGATGCGGACGAGGAGAAACTGCGTAGCAGTACAACAAGGCAGACTTCGTGCAATCTGGCGGTACCCTGCTCATCGACCAGCCTTTCCCTTCTTCGGCAATGGCGGATTTGTTTGCGTGATCAGCGTGTTGAGCGTGTGCTGGCGGATCGTGGCGAAGGGCGAACTGGCGAACGACTCGTTCTTGATGATGGCAGGCAGTCGAGCGGACTCGGCAGTCCTTCAAGGAGCAGACTTGTCAGCAAAATGACCAGCAAGCTGAGCAGAGCACATGTGGACGCACAACACCCGCTGCCGCTTCTTCGCGGTCAGCTTCTCCTTGCCCTTTCCGCCAGTCTTCGACTTTGCCGGCGCCTCCTCGTCGTACATGTCGTCTTCGGCACCGTCCTGCTCCTCGGGCTCGATGGAGGGCAGGACAGCCTCGACTTCGGTCAAGGAGGCGACGAGGTTGTTCTGCGGTTTGGCGGCGCGCCGTAGTCGTCGTGCGTGAGACTTCGAGTAGGGAGTCGTACTGGCGTTGACCTCTGCGCAGCGAGGACAATCGAATGAGTGATCAGACATCGCGAAAGAGCGATATGTGAGCGCGACTCACTGTCAAGCAGTTCCTTCCGCCTCGCGTACGCCTTCTCCGCCTTCGTCTGCTTCGGTTTGGCAGGCGCTTCGGACACAGGATCTGTCTGTTCTGGCTCTGCAACATCTGCGAGCGCCTCCGTCTCTGCAGCTTCGGCGGCAGCAGCCTTGACAGCCTGCGAGGAGAGGGGAATGGTCAGCTTCTCCTCAGCGAACTACTCGAAAGGGCTGCACGCACCGCGATCGGCGCCATCTCTTCCGGTGCCATCATGTACGAGTCGTCCAGCCCATCAGGCGCCGCTGCTGCCTTGAGCTTGGCGGAGCGAGAGTGAGAGGGAAGGGAAGTGCGAGCACGCGTTGGGCGAGGCTGCGAGCGGGGGAGCGTTGAGCATACATGCCAAGAACACAGGCTCGAGTCGTACTCACCATTTCTAGCGCGGACAGCGAGAAGGGGACGAGGCGGAAGAGGCGAACCTTCCCTTCGACCGCTGCTGCTCACGGCTCGCCCGCAGAACTAGCTGGTCGGGCTTGCTATGAACAGCCGAGACAGCTAACTAGCAACCGCGATGGACCCAGCCCTCCTCGCAGACGGGATCTCGTGCGACACCGGCCTCAACCTCTCATCAGCTGTCCGGCACTCCTCGAGCATTCCTCACCTTTACGTCGACGGGCTGAGCGCCATACTCGACCAGGCAGGTTTGCAACTCAGGCGCGGTGATGTTGTCGAGGTCCAGGGTCTCGCATCGAGCGGGAAGACGTCGCTGCTCCTGCACCTCGCCGCGACCGCTCTTCTGCCGCGCAGGGCTCACGTTCGGGTAGATAGGCAGGTGCTCGAGGTTGTGGTCGGTGGGAAGGAGGAGGCCGTCGTCTGGATCGACTGTACTTCACGCTTCGACGTCGACCGCCTCGCCTCGCTCCTCCGGCATCACCTCGATACCTCGATTCAGCGGTACCGTGCGCCGAGAGGCATCGGTGCGCCTCGAGACGAGGAGATCGACGGACTCGTCGACGAGTGCTTGACGCGGCTGCAGGTCTTCTACCCTTCTTCGACCCTTCAGCTCGCCGCAACGATTCAAGGGCTGCCGGAATGGGCGAAGACGCATGCCGCGGAGGAAGTCGGCAGCGTCTTGATCGACGGCATGAGCGAGTTCGCATGGGCCGATCAGTACGCGCATGAGCAGCGGAGCGCATCTTTCGCGCCAGGAGCACCCCGACCGGTCGACTCTTCCGCTTCGTCACAAACTCCCCTTCGACTCCTTCTCGCCGCAATTGCGCATCTCCGCCGGACTCTCGCACCCTTGATCTTTGTCACGCAATGGGTCTTCCGACCTCACGCAATCCTGCCTCAGCGATCAAGCGACGGCCTGCCCTTCTACCAGCACCACTTTGCTCCGCCTCACTGGCCCTCAATCTCGACCGTGCCTCTCGTATCGGACGCCAGCATCGATCCTCTCGAGTCACCTTCTCTCCTCGACGGGATGTGGCCGACCTTTCCGCTCAAACTGCACATCACGGTCCATCCTCCGCAAAAGGCCGTCTTCCGCAAGGGCGTCAACCTCGACACGGTTCTGCAGGAGCAAAAGAAGCGGCTCAAGGAGCGCGACAAGCTGTTCAAGCGGGCGCGAGGCTTGGGAACGGCTGCGGGAGGAATGGGGACGGAGGGCATCCAGTGCGTTGTTCGGAAGCAGGGCGGAGTCGAGATCGGTAGCTGGGAGATGAGCGTGTACGAGAAGGAGATTGTGACGTGAGAAGAAGCATTGCTCGCATCCCGACGGAGAGTTGAACAACACATGCCACGCGAAGCTTCTATCGAGTATCTACATGCCTCGTCTTCTTGCGCTCTTCTAGTGCCGATTCAGCCAGTCGAGCATGTCGTTGAGAACCGTCTGGCGTCGCACGTCGTCCGCTTCGTCGCGACCCTTCCGCAGCAGGATGTGCTCGTACTGTGCGGGAAGAGCAGATCTCAAGTCAGCTCGTCTTCAGACTCAGCAGGTGAACGCCGCTACGCACGCCATCGTACAGCTTGATCTCCTTGTCCTTCGACTCGGCCTCCTCGTACAGCTTCTGCGAGCCCTTGTAGGACGTCACGCGGTCACCGGTACCGTGGCAAAGGAGGAACGGAACGCGGAGGTGCGGGAGCTTCTTGTCGATGTCGAGGATGCCTTCGAGGATGGCGAGGCCAGTCGCGATGCGGAGCTTGCCGCCGTAAGTCTGCGGGTCCACTGCGATGGAAAGTCGTCAGCTACACGGAGCTGGTTGAAAGGTGCGGCTTCACGTGCTTTCGAACTGCTCCTCAACCTCAGGGTCCTCGGAATTGCGCCCCTTGTTCGCATTAGCGAAAGGGAGAGGTCCTGCGACGCTTGCGAGCGCACGCGCAGCAAGCTCGACCGCATAGGATGGTCGAGAGTCGGGCGCGATCTGGAGCATGGGGCAGAGGATGACGCCGCCCGAGACGGTTGGTCGGAAGGAGGTGGAGGAGGCGGAGGGAAGAGAAGTATCGAGAGGAGCGCCGTATTTCCTGCGAGGAGCGACACACCGGTCAGCATCGGTACTCCACGACATCAAGGCGGACTCGGCAGGAGCATCCCACGTGACATCACCCTGGACGACGCAGACGCGGACTCACAGACAGGTCAAGGTCGCGGTGAACCCGCCGAGACTTTGGCCGGCGACGAAGACCTTGCGCTGCTGCGTGACGGAACCGCCTGCTTCTTGGACGAGCTTCGAGTCCTCGAGCATGACATCCTTGATGACTTCATAGACAGCATCGGCTGTGAAAAGCGAAGTGAGCGGTGATCTGGGGAGAAGCGAGGAAAGTACGTACCAAGCACCTCCATGTTGGGGCAATGGACGTGAATGCCTGTCGAACGACCATGCGCGGGCAGGTCGGGAACGATTACGCGGTACTGCATTGTCACTCTTCAGCTCCGGAAGACGGAAACTGGGCCGGAAGGGTAACTCACGCCGGCGTCGAGAAACTTCTTGGCGTGGTTCGAAAACTTGCCGCCATAGTCGTTGATTCCGTGGACAAAGACAAGGTCCGCATCTGCACAAAGAGATGGTCAGCGGGCTCGAGTGGTATTAGAAGGGATTTCCAGCGAACTCACCTCGACTCAGAGCGCCCTTCGTCGCCTCCCAGACTTGGTACGTCACCCAGTCTGACCGCGCCTCATTCAAGTACACCTGTCCATCTCTGTGCCCGTGCGCGTCGCGAATCTGCTGCTCTTCCGGGGATCTCGGAATGTCCTTCCTCCCCCAGGTGCGGTCGCCGGCAGGAGGTCGGTGCAGAAGCTGCGAGACGAGCGAGTGCTGCGCCCACGGCGAGGGGATCGAGTAGTACCACTCTTGGCCTGCAGGCGGTTTCCAGGGCATCTTGAGAGTGTGTAAGGGTTCAAGGTGAAAGCGGGACGACGGCAAGAGAACGGCGAGGCGCGCTTGGGGCGGCGAGCGGAATACCGTGGTGTGTAGCTAGGCTCAATCTGAGACGCTTAAAGCAGTCTAGCGAGCGCTCAGGCGAAAGCGAGGGTGTTGCTCTGGTCGAAGAGAGGCGCGAACAACTTGCGATCCTCCCCCTCGCTTCGACTTGCTGCTTGTCTGGCTCTGAAGCTCACCTTGGCCCTCGTCAACGCTCAGAACGCTCTCGGAACCGCTACGACGCCCTCCCGCCGAGCAGATTCGTGCGACATCACCGCCTCTCCTCGACGGCGAACGGGTTGACTGTGCCAGCGGCGCACGCATAGGGGCTGCTGGGTGGACTCGCTGAAGTCTGTCAACTTTGTGAGTGGCACCTGCCTACCCGTACAACCTGCTTTTGCGCCGTGCTGACACAGTCTCGCCTCCTGAACTTTCGACAGCCCTTCGCAACCTCCGTTCCTCCCTCTCTCGCCCTCGTTCGCACCAGACTTTCCGCGATATGTCCTCACGAGATGTACCGGCCGTCTTCGGCTCCCCGGCACTCGACTCAGCCTTCTGCGGCGTCTCAGCCGGCATCGTCTCGACGATCTGTATGCAACCGCTCGACCTCCTCAAGGTTCAGCTGCAGGTTTCGACCGCGCCAAAGGCGCATGGAACGCTGGGGCAGATATGGTGGGGACTGGGAGAGATCGTACGGCAGGGAGGCTATGGAGGCTTGTATCGAGGGTTGACGCCGAATCTTGTCGGAAACGCGAGCAGCTGGGGGTTCTACTTTCTTTGGTGCGTACCCAGAGCTGCCTTCTCTCAATGTCCTTCTGACGCTTGAGCTGCAGGTATACGATGATCAAGGCGCGGATGGACGGAGGAGAGGAGAAGAAGCTGAACGCGGGACAGCATCTTCTCGCTTCCGCAAGTTCCGGTGCGAGCGCTTTTGCCGTCGCTCTCGGGACAGATTTCTAATGACTCTGCGCATAGGCGTCATCACGGCGGTCATCACCAACCCTATATGGGTCGTCAAGACGCGGATGTTCACGACGCGAGCGGACGAGACGAAGGCGTACCGAGGCGTCCTGAGTGCGTCCTGCTTCTCTTTCTCGTTGTCGCACGGCTGGCTGAACTTTGAACCCCTTGCAGACGGCCTCGCGACACTGGCACGAGAAGAAGGCGTTCGAGGCATGTCAAAGGGAATGACGCTCGCCCTGATAGGCGTCTCGAACGGCGCCATTCAGTTTATGACATATGAGGAGCTGAAGAAGCGGCGGGTGGATCTGCGAAGAAAACGGTTAGGAGCGGGAGCAAGCGAGGAGGAGGTCAAGCGTTTGGTGCGTCGCCCGCCTTCATTGCGATGATCCGGTCCAGCGGTTCCTGGAGAGCTCTGCTGACTCCTGCTCGCTTTTTCTGGCCGCACAGAGCAATACCGAGTACATCCTCATGAGCGGTTCGGCAAAGCTCGTCGCCATCGGCATCACCTACCCATATCAGGTCATTCGATCACGGATACAAGTGCGTTCACGTCTCTAAACGTCTGATACCCCTCACTGACGCCCTCGCACTCGCGCAGTATCGACCCGTCTCTGCCGCCTCTTCCACTCCACCCTACACCTCCATCCCCGACGTAATCACCCGCACCTACCGCTCCGAAGGTCTCTCGGGCTTCTACAAAGGCATCGCAACCAACGCCGTGCGGATCTTGCCGGGGACGTGCGTGACGTTTGTCGTGTATGAGCAGTTGAGTCGGTGGTTGGGACGGATGGCGGAGCGGAGGGAGGCGAAGGCGCGGGGGACGGCGGCGGAGGTGCAGGTCTCATAGATGCGGCGCCTGGCGTTATAGACACGACGACTACCGCAATTACATTCCTTGAGTCGTCGGGACAGGTCATGCGATACGAGCGAGACTGTCGAACCTTGCTGCCCGCGTCGGTCTTGCTACCACACTCTCAGGGCGATGCTGTCTGGCAGGTAACGGCGATGCAAGCGTGTCCCTGACTCCCTCCTTCTGCCCTACACAGTACAACAAGCGACAAATCCGCCTCCTCCGGCTCTCACGCCCGCTCACAACTGCACGCCATCCTTGCCAGGCAACTTGAACAGCTCAGGCTTCATGCTGAGGCGACAGAGGCGCGCGATGAGGCCTCCGAGCTGGACGACGGTCGCGACGCCTTCGAGGATTCGCATGTGCGTGAAGCCGATTTCCTGCGCGGGCGTTCGTCAGTGCGTTGCGAAAGAGCTAGGAGTAGGGAGCACGAGACGCACGCGGATGAACTCGAGCCTGACGTATTCGCTCAGCTGCTCCATGCCCTTGACGACCCTGAACAACGTGCTGACAACATCGACCGCCGCATACCCCTGACTCCAAAGCTCGCCGAGCCCGTCCATCGCCTTGTCGACATCGCCCTTGACGCACGCCGAGACGAGTTGTTGCACGCGAACGGGGTGAGGCTGGTCGCACACTTTGAAGACTTCGTCGGCGCCGACGAAACCAAAGCCCGAGAAGGTCGATTGGAGGTTGTTGATTGCTTGACGCATGTCGCCTTCTGAGGTGAAGATGAGTGCCGTCAAGCCTTGCTCGTTGTGCGGGACCTGCCGGGCGAGTGAGACTGTGTTAACGAGCGGTCCCAGCGACGCAAGAACGTTGAGGCTCACCTTTTCGATCTCGCAGATCTCCTTCAACCGCTTCAACAGCTCCTTGTCGCTCAATCGCGCATACCGCAAGATCGCACACCG
Source organism: Rhodotorula toruloides NP11 (assembly GCF_000320785.1). NCBI lineage: Eukaryota > Fungi > Basidiomycota > Microbotryomycetes > Sporidiobolales > Sporidiobolaceae > Rhodotorula > Rhodotorula toruloides. Next base: position 112,405 of record NW_015622981.1, on the reverse strand, counting down.
ACTCTGAATGGGCTCGATAATCTTGTTCGACTGGTTGCACGCCAACGCAAACCGAGTCGTATTGCTGTAAAGCTCCATCGTGCGGCGGAGGGCTTGTTGTGCACCCGTCGTCATCGAGTCGGCCTCGTCGAGGATGATGAGCTTGTGGCGGCCGAGAGGCAAGGTCACCTTCTTCTGCGCGAACGTCTTGATGCGGTTGCGGACGACGTCGATGCCGCTGGGAGAGTCTGATAGCGTCAGGGAGTGTCCGGCCACAGACGTTGGACAGTACGCACCGCTCGTCGGACGCGTTGAGCTCGAGAACGCCCTCCTTGTAGTTCTTGTCGCCGAGCAACGCCCTCGCCAGCGCCAGGATACTCGTCGTCTTGCCGATACCGGGCGCGCCCTGCGGTCGAACGCCTCATGTCTAATCAGCGTCGTCCACGAAGTGAGGTAGCACCACCGATTGGCAGGAGAGCGCTAGAACGCACGGAGATGATGATGTGCGGGCAGTTGCCATCCCTCGCGATTACCTTGAGCCGCTCGATCGTCTCGGTGTTTCCGACGATGTCATCGAGCGTCTTGGGCCGGTGCTGCGCGTCAATAACGGGTAGTGTTGAGGTGTCAAGGGGAGGAGAGGTGGGGAGGAGGGGTGGTCGAGGTAGGGCGGAGGGATGGGTCAGCGGGACTGTCGACTGGGTCAGCAGCCGTGCCGATGATAGCGCACCTTCTCGACCCTGTTTACGCCGCGCACGAGCGTGGTGTCAGCTCTGTCGAGTGCACCGCGTCGCAACGAGACGAGGGAGAGTGAGGACGGACCAGGGCAGCTCGTACTGGACGGGCTCGTCCTGCTGTGGCTGTTTGCCCTTGTCAGCGGTCGACGTCGACGGGAACTGCAGCTGCTGGTCCATGGTGAGCGAGTCGCGGGTCGAATGTCAAGGAGAGCGATGAGGAGGCGCGGGTTGGCAGCGACGACAACACAGCTGGTGCGCAGGAACGCTTCGGACGGGTGCTGCACGGTGCTGAATAGACTCGCCACGCTCGCACAGTCCCGCCAGTCCAACTCCCGGTCTCTCTCGCCTCGTCTTTCCATCTCCATCCTCATCGCTCCCTCACGCCCACCATTCCACCCGCACTCGGGCACGGCTGGAACTGGGACACGCTCGTCTGGACTCTCACAGCAGTCACCCTCGTCTACCACACAGTCGCGCGCCTCCGCTCCAACTCGACTCCCTCTCCACCCTCGACGCCCGATCATCCTCCCTCGACTCGCATGACAGACTCGCCCGCGGTACAGACGCCAGGCTCGAAGGTCTACGCCGGACCGAATGGCGAGGAGCTCATGCCCAAGATGAGCGACACATACAACGAAGACATCGTTCAGTGGACAGACGCAGACGGGACCGTGAAGACTGCCGTCGTCACGGTGCGCGCAGAGCCATTCAGATCTCTGAAAGACTCTGGGACTGACCTTGTTGACCTGCCCCCATCGCAGCGATGCTGGGCTGACGAGCAGAACCCGGAGACGGCCAGCGAGGCTCAGCGACTCAACATCCCTTTCGACCCGGTGAGTACGGCAGTCTGTCCCGTTCGGCGCAGTCCTTCTCTTACGAGAACGAAGATACTGATTTGGTAGTCGTCCGTTCTCACAGCTTAAGCCCGGCTATCTTGAAGTCCTCCACCCCGACGGCTCGCGAACCGAGATCCTCGAATCCACCGTCACCGTCGTCGACCGCGGCCTCCTCTTCGGCGACGTCGTCCGTCCCCGGCGTCCGCACGGCACGCCCGCTACGACGCGCCCCAAAGGTCCGCTGGGACAGATCGCAGACATGAAGACTGAGGTTCAGCTGCAGCGAATCCTGACGGGCGAGTTCCTCGACGGCTGGTTCGACACGGACGAGCTTGTCGCGGCAGCGCGGATGAACAGGGGTGACCACGTCGTCAGTGGGGACTGGATCGGCGTCGTCGAGGAGGTGTTCGAGATGGCGCATATCGAGGCCGGCAACGCGGGCCTCGTTAGGCGCGTGTGCGACATTGCGGGATCGTTGAGTGTCGGGCCGGCGGCGGAGTCGGTCAAGCAGATGCTGCTCGACAGGGGAGAAGGGTTCCTCGCTTCCCTGCTTGGCGCGAGCGACCTCAAGACGGTGCGTACGACTGTCCTAGCTCTCGTCGCTCACGCTGACGCCTAACAATCCCGCAGATCCTCGACGTCAAGCAGTGCATGGTCGCTGTCAACTGGCTCTGCCGAAACCCGCAAGCCGCCTCGACCGGCGCCGACAGCGAATGGCAGCGGCCGAAGCGCTACTGGACCGACATCGACCAGCTCATCCAAGTGCATGCGACTGCGTACGTTTAGCTTTCCTTCTCGTAGCCGATCCCTTGCTGACCTCGCGCTCTCGCAGCGACCATCTCCACACCGTCCACGACAAGGTCGTCTTCAAGGATCCCTCTCGCTTCCCCTGCCCTTCCTCTCGCTGGTCTTCGACTTACCCGGAAGGCCACCGCGTCTTCGTCATCACGAACGCCCGGACGACCGCCACCGTCGTCTGGCAAGACGGGTCTCGGACGACGCACTCGACTGCCGAGCTCGAGCAAGTCGCCCAGCTCGATGAGGATGCGGACATCTTCCCTGGCGATATCGGCGTCTTCTCGGGCGCTGAGCCGAACAAGGTCGGAGTAGTCCAGGCGGTGGACGCGAGGAAGCGGACGATCCGGCTGCGATGGCTCGACCTGAACGACCCGAAACACAAGCCTGTCGAGGGCGAGGAAGGGGAGGAGACGGTCTCGGGACTCGAGTTTGACCCGCATGGACCGCCGCCGGATGCATACGGCGTGAGGAAGGGCGACTTGGTGCTCATCCAGAAGGTGGGGGAGACGAATGGCGCGGTGTTCCCGACTGTGCCAGGCTTGGGCGAGAGCGAGGTTGCGGCAGGCTTGATGCCGGGAGGAGAAGACTTGCGGATGGAGGTGCGTTCGAGTCGCATGCTCGTTGGCAATCGCTTCCAAGAAGCTCGCTGACTGCAACTACCGCCGGTTCGCACAGATCTCGACACTCGGCCTCTCCTACGCCCAAACCCTCAGCGACTCGTTCATCCCTCCGAAGCCACAAACCGCTCCTGACTCGCTCACTTGGTACGGCGAAGTGCGCGACCTCCTCCTCGACGGCCGCGTCCTCGTTCGTCACCCGTCTGGCTCGTCAGGGACGTACGAGACCGACCGCCTCACGCAGCTCGTCGACGGGATGGACCCGGCGGGAGAAGCGGCGGCGGGGTTGCAGGCGCTTGTGGATGAGGAGGGGATGATGCTTGATGAAGATGGCGAGGATGAGGAGGAGGGAGTCGAGACGGACGGAAGCTGGATGACCGAGGACGAGGACATGGGGTCGGAAGAGGAGGAGGCAGGCGAGCCGGCCGTCGTCAGCTGCACGATCGACGACTTCGCGGGCGATTGGTCGTCGCAGGATGATTCGCAGGACGAGGACTACAAGGCGGACGACGACGAGGAGGCGTCGGTGGGTGGCAAGAAGGGTTCGGACGTCGAGATGAAGGGCTGGGCGGACGAGGAAGAGGAGGAGGCGAACAAGGTCGCGAGCGATGCCGAGGTCGAGATGAATCTCCTCCCGCCCAAGGCGTCGACTTCGACTGCCGCCGACAACGGAGCACCAGGTGTCGACGCGACAGCGACACCGGCAGCGTCTGCCGCAGCGACCGTGTCGATGCCTGGTGAGATCGAGGACTTTGACGACTGGAAGCGGTTCGAGGTGCTCGAGGAGGCGCCGGCCGACCACCACTACATCAACGAGAAGGTCGACGCGCCTGGCAAGGCGTTCATGAGTCGCGTACGCAAGGAGCACCAGGTCCTCGCCAGCTCGTTGCCTCGTGAGTGGACTTCCGCCCCCGACTTTTCCGGGCCGCCTGAGCTGACTGTCACATACGCTCACAGCAAACATCCTTGTCCGCGCGTACGAGAACCGTACCGACCTCCTCCGCTGCCTCATCATCGGCCCGACCGATACGCCCTTCGCCAATGCCCCCTTCCTTTTCGACGTCTACCTCTCGCCCACCAAATTCCCTCACGAGCCGCCTCAGGTTTTCTTCCACTCGTGGGCGTCGGGCGTCCGCGTTAGTCCCAACTTGTATGTCGAGGGCAAGGTCTGCTTGAGCTTGCTCGGGACGTGGAGCGGCGACAAGACCGAGGTACGTTCGGCTCAGCTAGCAGTCGATCTTGTTCTTGAGCTGACAGCCAGATGCTCGCAGAACTGGAGTTCGGCACGCAGCTCGATCCTGCAGGTCTTCGTGTCGATTCAGGCGCTCATCATGGTCGAGAACCCGTACTACACCGAGGTGCGTTGCCTTCTCTTCACTACCGCTTCTCGTACACCTGACAGTTTCCCTCGTGCAGCCCGGCTACGAGAAGCAGATGGGCACGACCGACGGAACGGCCGCTTCGGAACTCTACAACGAGCGAACGCTCGTCCTCACGCGCGCCTTCGTCAAGCGCGCCTGCGAGTACCCTCCGATGAATTTCTGGCGCGAGATCGCCGCGTACTACTACAACGGTTTTCCCGGATCGGAGCAGGCGGGCGGCGCCCTCCAGGGCATCATCGAGCAGAGCCGGCTGTTGCTCGAGGAGAGCGAGCGGTGGCACGCTGAGCAGGACAAGAGGGAGGGGGCCGGTGATGCGGCCGAGGACGTCAGGCAGCCGCCGAAGAGCGGTGTCGTGCCGAGCCAGCGGATCTTGACCGAAGGAGCGGGACTCAGTCTGTGCGTGGCGCATTTCTCCTGCCTGCCCTTGGTTATCCCCGTGACGCTGACCTGTCTCCCACTCCTTACAGGCGGAGAACGCTCAAGGCGCTCGAAGACCTGCAAAAGCGAGGCCCGAAGCTCGACGAGCCGCAAGCAGCATGACCCACCTTCCCTCGCTCACCGCCCTCGCCCTCGCCCTAGACGATTCTCGCATCCGCATACCTACACGCATAATCTGCAGTTCAGAACGGAGCATTCGTAGGACCAAGACGAAGCGCTCTTTCGAGACTGGACTTCTTGCCCTCCTCCTCCTCGGTTCCCTCGTCCTGCTTGTGAGTTACAGTCAGCAGACAATCAGCGGACCCAGCTTCTACGCACAGGCGACGGTTTCGTCGAAGTCAAGGTTGCCGGTGTCCCGTCGCTCGACCGTCGTTTGCCTCGCACTTTTGCCAGCTCTGTCATCCACTGCTCACTTCGTCGCTGCACCAGCTCGTTGCAGTCTGCGCTGAGGCTGTCACGAGTGCACGCCATGCTACGCACCGCTGCTGCCCGCTCTGCTCGCTCCCTCCGCCCGTCGTCGCTCCACTCAATCGCACCCCGCATCCGAACCTCCGCCGCCTCTCTCTCGCGCGCAATGAGCTCGTCGGCCGTGCGAGCGAGCGCAGGACTTGCACAGTCTCAGCCACCGCTGTTCTACCTCGACCCGCCGTCCGCTGAGCAGGAGGAGGCCAACTTCCGCACCCAAGTCGACGACATCTCCAACTGGTTCAGCTCGCCGCGATGGGCCAAGACGAAGCGCCCTTACTCGGCAGAACTCGTCGCGACGAAGCGCGGAACGCAGCCCGTCTCGCCTCTCCACCCGTCCAACATCTCGGCGAAGAAGCTGTGGGCGCAACTCGAGCGGGCGAGCGAGAAGGGCGTGCCGCTGCACACCATGGGTGCCATCGACCCGGTCCAGATGACCCAGCAGGCGCCCTACCTCGACGTCCTCTACGTTTCAGGCTGGGCGGCGAGTAGCGTCTTGACGACGGGCTTCAACGAAGTCGGACCGGATCTCGCGGATTATCCCTACACAACCGTCCCGAACCAGGTTCAGCGGTTGCGCAAGGCGCAGGAGCTGCACGACAGGAAGATGTGGGACGAGAGGCGGTGCGGAAACAAGGACAAGCAGCCTTGGATCGACTACTTGCGGCCCATCGTTGCAGACGGCGACACCGGGTGCGTCTCCTCTCGCTTCTGTGAGGTTGTTCTGGGCTCACATGACCACTCTCTCGCAGTCACGGCGGTCTCTCGTCGGTCATGAAGCTCGCCAAGGCGTTCGGCGAGGCAGGCGTCTCGGCAGTCCACTTTGAGGACCAGCTTCATGGCGGCAAGAAGTGCGGTCACCAAGCCGGCAAGGTCCTCGTCCCCATCTCGGAGCACGTCTCTCGCCTCGTCGCCGCCCGCTTGCAGTGGGACATCATGGGTCTCGAGACTCTTCTCATCGCTCGTACCGACGCCGAGAGCGGCAAGTTGCTCTCGAGCACGGCGGACGCGCGCGACCACGAGTTCGTGCTCGGTGTCGAGACGCACAACGGACCGAAGAAGGCGCTCGCGGACGAGATCATGCATGCGAGTTTGGCGGGAAAGAGCGGAGCCGAGATTGACCAGCTCGAGGCGGACTGGATGTCGGGCGTCAAGCTCGTCACTTTCGACGAGGGTGCGTCCTCTTCTGCAAGCCCATTCTGAGCGTTGACTGACCTGACCTGCTCTCGCAGCCGTCCATAACCATCTCAAGCGCACTCTCTCCGCCTCTGACGCTTCTTCCAAGTTCGACACGTACAAGCAGCGCGTTGCAGGCGCCAACTTGTCGAACCGAGAAGCGCGCGCCGTTGCGAAGGAGATCGTCGGCGAGGAGATCCAGTGGGACTGGGACTTGCCGAGGACGAAGGAGGGCTACTACCACTACCGTGGCGGCATGGCGGTGAGTCGCGACCCTCTCCCGACCAGAGGAAGCTGAGCTGATATTGCTATCTCGCAGGCCGCGATGAAGCGCACTCTCGCCTTTGCCGACTACGCCGACCTTCTCTGGCTCGAGACCAAGGCGCCCGACCTGAAACAGGCGCAGACTTTCGCCGGCACAATCCGCGAGAAGAACCCGGGCAAGTGGCTTGTCTACAACCTTTCACCGTCATTCAACTGGGGCGCCCACGGCTTCAGCAACGAGCAGCTCAAGTCGTTCGTTTGGGACCTCGGCAAGGCCGGCTTCGTCATCCAGCTGATCTCGCTCGCTGGCTTGCACTCGACGGCTGTCACTACGGGTGAGTCTGCGTATTGTCTGTCCAGCGACGACTCGCTAACTTTGCCACCTCGCAGCTGAACTCGCCAAGCGGTTCAAGACGGACGGCATGCTCGCCTACGTCGAGCTCATCCAGCAGAAGGAGAAGGACCTCAAGGTGGACGTCTTCACACATCAGAAGTGGTCAGGCGCGAGTTACAGCGACAGGGTGCTGAATGGTGAGCCCAAACTCTCACTCTCGAACGCTTGCCTCGCTGACCCTTTTCCCACAGCTGTTGCGGCCGGCTCTTCTGCGACCCAGGCGAGCGGAAAGGACTCTACCGAGCACACTTTCTGAGGTTCTGTAGTGATCCTGTTGTGAATAGAAGCGTATTCTCGAAGTCCAGTCTGGCGCGAGTTGACATTCGAGAGGGTTTGACTTCCGCCTCGCAACTCGCCCTCGCGTCGGGCTCGCTTGACCGGCTGAGTCAGCTGCTTCTACCACGCTACACGCACTGGAGGCGCTCTCCCTCGCCCGCACTCGCCACCCTCGTCGCTTGCTCCCCCTCGACTTCATCAGCGCGGCCTCGTCTTCCTCGCGCGTCAACACTCCCGCCAGGCGTGGTGCGCCACTCGAGGGAGATTGCAGCCGGATATGACGGGATGGGGCTCGCTGGCGCGGGTGCCGGGCGAGGTGGGCACATTCACCGTCCTCAAGAGTCAGCCAAAGTCCGATGAAGCGCTGGCGCTGCTCAAAAGGATCCATTCGGTGCGTCACGCGTACGAGGACGTTCTTGCATAGCTGATTGTGCCCTGCGCAGATGGTCAAGCCGATCATGAAGAAGCACGGCTGGTTCTTACCGACACTCGCTGAATTCTACCCCTTGCAAGAGAACCTGCTCGGTGCGCGCGTTTCTTCGGGTTGAGATGGCTTGCGAGGACTTACACGATTCTCACAGGCATTAACGTCAATCGCGGCTGGAAGATCTGCATTCGCCTCCGACCCGCACACGACCCACACTCGTTCCTCCCGCTCGAAGACGCCCAACACTGCCTCATCGGCACGATGCTGCACGAGCTATCGCACAATATCCGCGGGCCGCACGACGACATTTTCTTCAAGACTATGGACGGGCTCTACGACGAGTTTGACCAGCTCCGCGCGAAAGGTTACTTGGGCTTCGTTGGCGAGGGACGCAGGGTAGGCGAGGGAGCCGCGCACGACAGTCCGCTCGGTCTGCGTGAGGTGAGGGAGAAGGCGCTAAAGCGGATGGAGGAGGCTGAGCGGATGCGGAAGCTGCTGGGACAGGGTGGGAAGTTGGGAGGAAGGGCGCCAGACACGAAGGGCAAGCGCCGTGGCGACATCCTGGCTGATGTGAGTTATGCGTCTTGGTTCTAACGATGCTGAAATGCTGACGCTGGATGGCTCGACAGGCCGCCGAGCGACGCTTACGCGCTCAAAAGGCCTGCGGCGGCGACGACGCGCACAACCACCCTTCTGGCTCGAAGCAAGAAGACCTGCCGCCCGAGATCCAGGACGCCATCAACCAAGCCGATCGCGACAGCCGCCGGATTGTCATCGACCTCACAAACCTCTCGGACAGCGAGGACGAGGTCAACCCTGCGCCCAAGCCGTCAACCTCGAAGCGCGCGCCGTCCCGCAAGACTCGCGCATCCAGCTCGTCGTCTATCGAAATCGAGGTCATCCGCAAGCGGCCCAAGGTTGAGGACGACGAGTCGACCTCGTCAAGCCTTCCGTCTCGCCCATCGACCTCGTCCGCATCATCCGCCTCATCCCGCTCGTCCGCCACGTCCCGCTCGTCCACCTCGTCCCGCACATCCACCTCTTCTGCTGCGACGTCCTCCGCGAAACCAAGTCGGCCACACCCACCATCTCGCTCAACGCAAGCCGCCTCCGAACGCGGCGCCTGGTCATGCCAACTCTGCACCTTCCGCAATCCTTCGCCATTCTCGCTCGCCTGTGAAATCTGCGGTACCGAGCGACCGGCCTCGGTTCCCGTCGGCGTCTCGATTCCACCAGTCGTCGGTCGCGGCGCGCTCGCCGTCCCCGAACGCCTCCCGCGCTTCGGATCCGCCAGGACGCTCGACAGCGGCATCGGGTGGAGCTGCCACGTCTGCTCGACGCTGAACGAGGACATCTTCTGGTGTTGCTCGATGTGTCAGACGGTCAAGCTGAGCAGCGAGAGGGGTTGAGGCGGGCTTGCAATCTCCCGTCCGTTCGCTTCATCCGCTTCCACCGTCTACAAGAGCAGACCGCGCACAGAGACGAGCTGGATGCCTCGACAGACTACGTGATGTGCAAGCTGTCTCTAAAGTCCTGCAATCGTGACGCGGTGATTGCGGCTTTTGGCTGCTGGCGAAGAATCGGATCCGGCTGTGCGATGATTGACGAGGTCGAGGGAGGAGCGACGCTGGCCAGACGAGTGCCTACTGCGCACAAAGCGGAAGTTCGGGGATCAGCATGTCGCTTCTGACAGCGAAACGAGGCCGGCCACAGAAGCGAGGACGCACGCTCGACGGCTGAATATCTTCAAGGTGAATGTTCGTCACGCCGTCGAAACCGCTGCCCGCGCGCTTCGGGTGACTTGAGCGAGTCTGACAAGCAACGTGGGCTTAGCGAGATTGCTCTACAGGAGCAGGTGAAGGAAGAACGCACCTTGCTCAGCTCAAACGCAATCCATCCCCGAGAACCCTGCGTCTCACTCGCCCCCCGCCGCAGCCGCCGTCTCCTCCACGACGACAAGGTTCTTCTTGACGACCTTTGGGCGAGCCGAGATGTCCATCAAGCGAGCGAGCGAGCCTGCGTCTTCCTCGTCCTGCACTTCCTCTCCTCCCTGCACGCCGCTCGAGTCTACCGCTCCCTCTGCATCCGCAAGCTCCTCGTCCTCCTCACTCTCCTCCTCACTCGAACTCCCCTCCTCACTCTCCGACGAATCTCCCTCACTCTCGCTCGACACCTCCTCCATCACAACCGCCTCCTCCCCATCCGCCCTCATCCGTCCCTCAAGCTCTGCATTCGCGTCCCTGATTTGCGGCAAGAACGCCTGTAAGCGACTTAGGAGGTCGGAGGGCGGAGGGGGGAGGACGAAGCGGGAGGAGGGGGAGGGGAGGGTGGGGATCTCGAGGAGTTGCGAGGGTTGGGGTTGGGCGGGAGAGGTGGTGGAGGGTGGAGAGGACATGCTGCGACTGTGTAGAGCAGGAGAGCGTAGCGGGAAGCGAGTGTGGTGGATCAACCTCCCCGACGAGTTCATCAACGAACGCGGTGAAGCTCAGCTTCCGACCAACAACTCGGCTCCGAGGATGCGCTGCTAGAGTTTGTCGAACTGCTCTTGCACTGTCTGAGTCGCTACAGACGCTACGCCGACCGCCTCCCTCCGCCGTCGCCTCGCCTCTCCCACTTCACCTCGTCGACGACACTGGCTTCCGACTCGCACTTCGGTAGCTCGGCTTCGCTTGCGGACCTCTCGAGGGGACGTATAATACGCTGCGATTGACTCTGTAACGGCGGGAGGCGTAAGCTGGCGAGAACGGACTGTCGGGCAACTTGCTGGACCCTCGCTCGACACTAGCTCGCTCACAGCTCGAGGATTCCTCCGCTCTCGAGCTCCAGACGGGACGGGCACCAGACTGGTCCCCTAGGCGGATCGAGCGCGGAGCTGCTGGACAGCGGGACCGAAGGCGGCTTCCCTGTCTCCTCTCGACTCGGGGCGGAACCACGAGGGGTTGCTTCGTCGCTTCTGTCGCGGGAACCGGTCCTGCGTGTACCGTTGTGCCTCGAGAAGCACTGTGAAGGCCAGGCTGTTCGCGTCGGTGCCGAAATGCTGCTCGCTTGCTTCTGCCTCGACAGGAGCGTCGTTCGCAACGTGCGCCTCGTAACTCAAGCAGCTCGAACAGCGCGCGACGAGCACGCTGACGCGCTTAACCGACTGCTGCGCTCCCGGCACCCACATCGCCAGCCTCCCCCGAAGAAGCTCTCACCCCTCTCGCTGGCTCGCTCCGACTGCTTTCCTCCGCCGCTCGTCCTCGTCCTTCGCCGCAAAGTCCGCCTCCGAGTCGGTCGAAATCGAACGGACTGCGCGAGGTTCACCGAGAAAAACGTGTGCTCAATCTGATCCTTGCAGACTGGCGGAGAACCGGGGACGATCTCGCATTCCTTCTCGCGAGCTGCGTGCGCTGCGTGCCAGCCTTGCGGTACAGTACGTCCTCCAAATGCACTGCTGTACTGTACAGTATTGTCCGGAGTCGTAAGCGCAAGAACAAAGCCAGGGACGAGCAGTGAGTAGGTGCTGCGCAACTTCGTCCGTCGTCGGGTGTCTCCCAGAACCAGAACTTCTTCTTGCTCGGAAGGCAAAGCCGCAGATCCCATCCGCGTCGCTCGCTGGCTCGTTTTGCAGCCCGGATCGTACGTTCTTCGTCGACGCCGCCGTCGCAACCGATGGAGCAGAGAGAAGAGTTTCCCCTCATCAACGAGAGCCTCGCAGACCACTCGCTCTCTGTCCTGGGTGCGCCTCGCATTTGATTTCACAGCGCCGCGCCGTGGGAGTGTTCCGCCGGACAAAAAAGTGCAAGCGGGCAGGGTGTTGCCCACCCGACGGCGGCCCTCGTCCTGTTCTGTTGCCGTGCCGTGAAACGCTCTTGCTCGTGTCTCGGGGGTTCTGCGAGCGAACGCACTCGAGTCCCGCAGCAGGCAGCTCATTGGGTCTGAGCCAGAGGTTGATGCTGCACCTGAAGGAGCACGCCTCGCTCACACGCACGCTGATGCGTTGCCGCGAAAATGGCGCATGAGCGAGTCGAGGATGTGAAATTCGGAGACGGTTGATCGACCGGGGGGCGGAGACAATGCCCTGAATTGAGAGCACGGCGTCCGAGGTCGACGAGCAACGAGCAACAGCCAGCCAGTGTGTGTGCTGCTGCAGAGTCTACTCAGAGTGTGTGTGCGAGCGAGGGCTGCCAGCGCATGGACGAGCGACCGCACTCCACCACCACCAGCACCAGCAACAGCACCCTCGATCGTGCTGTCCAACACCGCAGCCACTCCAACACGCTCCACCACCCGCACCAGCAGCCCTCGGGCGCAGTCGCAGCCCACACCCACACCGACACAGACCCCATGTCGTACACCGACAGCCAGGACGGGTCCATCTCGCCCCAGCCAGCAGCCGAACGAGCATCGGGAGCGAGGCAGGAACCGGCGCACGCTGAGCAGAGGGGGGCCAGCACTAGTGGTGCAGCGAAGAAGGGCGCAAAGAGAGGAGCGCAGGCGGACAAGGTCGCGCTCGACAAGGACGGCAACCCAAAGAAGAAGCGCAAGCAGCTCGTGTGGGTACCCCCCGAGTCCCTCCCTTGCTTGTGTGTGTGCACTGACACGCTCGCACGCCCGCAGAGCATGCGACTCGTGCAGGCTGAGGCGAGTCAAGTGCGACAAGGCAGACATGGGCGGCGGATCCTGTTCCGAGTGCGTCAAGAAGAGCATCACGTACGTCGCCGTCCTTTCCGTCCAGCTCGTCTCCGTCGTACTGACACGTTCGTCGCAGCTGCACCGACACCTACGTCAAGAACAAGCCCAAGGTCGTGCGAGGTGGCAAACTCATCGCCCAAGCCAAGTGCGTCTTCCTTTCCTCTCGCCCGCCGTCGCTCCTCCTGACACGCTCCTCGCGCAGGAAACTTTACGGTGAGAACGGCCTCGGCGGACCCGTCGCTTCCTCCTCGGCCTCGCCTACCAAGCTCGAGTACGAGTCGTCCGAAGACGGGCGGCGGCAGTCGTTCAGCTCCGTCCTGCCGTTCAGCGACCACCGCTTGTCGTTCTCGTTCGTCAACCAAGAACTCGGCGAGCGTACGTCAACCTCTTCATCCTCAGCGAGACGCTAGACTGACGGTTCCCCCCGCGTGTGCAGACCTCGTCCGCACCTTTTTCGACATCCTCCAGCCCCAATGCCCGCTCGTCGACCAAGACATGTTCCTCCAGGCATGGGAAGCAGCAGGCCGAGTACCGGAGAACATGTCTCCCGCGAACGAGTGCCTCGCGTTGGTTATCCAGGTTCGTCTCTCGCTCCCTCTCTCCTCGGGTGGTGACTGACGAGAATACTCGCGCAGGCCTGGGCCGCCCGAATCACCGACAATCCCTCCGTCATCGGCCCGAACGGCCCAACCCTCGACCTCCTCAAACGCGGCGAAGGCCAAGACTTCACCGAAGTCGGGAACCGGCGGCAGGAGTTTGCGCGTGCGGCGTTGCAGCGCGCGTTGAGTACGGTCGATCAGAGAGGCGCGTTGAGGTTGGCGAGTGCGACGAGTTGTTCGGCGTTGACGCTGCTGGAGTTTTTGGTCACTTGTGCGTTGCTGCGTCCCCCTTCCTCTCTCACTCTTGTCCTCTCCTCGTGGCTGACACGAGCGTCGCGCGCAGGGGACGACTCGAACCTGAAAACGACAACAGGTCGCCACCTCCTCTCCTCGGCGTGCGAACACCTGCGCAACCTCCAACTCGGCACCTGCGACGACCCGAACGAGCAGCCCATCCCGCCCGAGCGCGCGTCGAACGGGACGCTGCTTTGGATGATTTATACGCGAGACGCGTTGGGAAGTATGATGGGCGGGAGGTTTTGCTCGCTGTGCGTTTCACCCACACCTCCCTTCCTCACCTCCGCCCTTTAGGGGAACTGACGAGGGATGACGAGCAGGACGGATGACGACCTGGCGAGCTTGTGCGACCTCTTCACCAACCCCATCACAGCGGACGTCATGTCGTACGTCTCTTCGAACGACGCGCGGATGTTGTCCGGCCTCGCGGTCGCCTCGATCTTCCGCTACTGCGCGTCGATCGTCCGGAATACGGTGTTGCGGTTGACTGGTCGTGCGTCCTTCCCGTCCCCCTCGAATGAGCGGACGAGCTGACGCGCTGGAAGGGCAGCCCTCGCTCGCCGACAACGCCTCAATGAACAAGTCGTCCGTGACATCTGGGCCGAGCTGGACGAAGGCAGTCGGTTCGGCGCCATCTTCCGCCAATCTGTCGAGCGCGCGACGTTCGGTGCTGATGCGCCCAAGACGGACGTCTGGTGCGTCTCTCTCCCCTCCTTTGCTCGGACTGCGGGTCAAGGAGGGAAGCTGACGGACGGGCCCGTGTGCGCAGGTTCCGCGACTTGATCGCCATGAAGTCGCAACACACGCTCGGCATCCACTTTGCGATCCTCGACCGTTTGCGGGAGGAAGAGCAGAAGGCGCCCGAGTACCAAGACCCTGAGTACCTCCATGTGCTCAGGCGGGTCAGGCAGCAGTCGGACGAGCGGTTGGTCTTTGTCGCGCGCGAGTATACACGAGTCTTGGTGCGTGCCTCCTCCTCCTCCTGCAGTCCGAGGGACGAGGCTGACGCGAGTGCAATAGCGCGCGTATGGAGCGGGCGTCATCTTCTCGGCTGCTATCACGGTCGAGTACAGCTCGATCTTGCTCAATTCGTTGGTGGAGATGCCGGCGGTTGAGCAGGGTGGATCGGTTGCGGATTGGACGTGGGCACAGAAGATCGAGGAGGTGTCGCAGTGAGTCTTCGCTTCCCTCCGTTTTTCGGTGGACATTCGTTGACGCGCGGCGCACAGGTGCATCGACCTCATCAAGCTGTCGGGGTGGATGTGGAGCGGCTACGACGGAGTCATCGCCCGCGCGCGGCACATGCTGGGCCAGCAGAGCATGCAACTCCAGCATCACGCGACTGCCGCGCCTCCCCCTCCCCTTCCTCCCATCTCGACCTCCTATCTCCCGAGCTCGCAAGCACCCGTCCGCAGCGACTGGGCTCACCACCCTCTCCCACCTCCGCCGCCTGCCTCGACCGCTTCCGGTCCGAGCAGCGGCTCACCAGCGACGTACGGCTTCGACTCGAGCCGACTCGGTCCGCCTCGTCACCCGTCGTTCTCGTACGGATCTGGAAGCCCCTCGACGCCCCTCACGCCCCTCGCGCACGCTTCGCCTACGCTTCCTCAGCCCATGCCGTCGCGCGAGTTTGGGAACGGCACGTCGCCGCAACAACAAGCGCAGCACCTCGCACCGCTGCACCACCACCTCTCCCCTGCGAACGGACGGAACGCCGCGCTCCCGCCGCTCTCGTCGTACCGGATCGTGCACCAGCCTCTGCCCGCGCAAGCAGGAGGCGCACTCCCGCAACCTCCGCGTCCCTAGCAGCGACTCATACACGATGCTCGCAAAGGACGAGAACAGACTCTTTATCATGCAGATCGCGTGACGCTGGCCGTTTCACCCGTTCCTACTTCCTCTCCACCTATACCCCCGTTGTGCTGTTTCTTTCCCTGTTTTTTTCCCTCTCTCTCGCTACTCACAGACGCTTGAAGCGCAGATGCAAAATGTGTTGTCGATCTAACGAATGCCATTGCGCGCTGCGCGACGAGAGAAAGCGATTACAGCAACGAGTTCAGAAAGCGAGGTCGTCAAAGTCTTCGGGGAGATTGTGCTCCTGCCTGAACGCGGCTGCGGCCTCCGAGCCGCCGTTGTTGGTCTGGTACGAGAGGAAGGCCGAGATGTTGTCTGCGAAGCGAGGGGATGAGCCGGCGGGCGCGAGGAGGAGGACGAGCGAGATGATCTTACCGGTCGAACGGAGCGCAGACGTTTTGAGGCGTTCGATGAGCTCCTCTGTACAGTCGAGCAAGGTCAGCGGTCAAGCGATGGCGAACGAGCAGCAGGACGCACGCTTCGTCTCGGCGAGCTTGACCTCGTCCGGCGTAGTGAAGCTGTCGAGCTGCTTCTCGAGCTCGAGGTGCTGAGACTGGAGCTCTTCGAGGCGCTCGAGAAGAGCAGTGCGCTCGGCCTGTTCAACGTGGTGAGCGAAGTTGCCATGGCAGAGGCGAATGGAAGCGGACTCGCCGTCTCTTCGCGGTCGGCTTCTTCCTTGACGACGTCCTGCCCGAGGTCCTGATGCTGCCTTTTAAGCGTCTTGATGCTCTGCTCGAGAGTAGAGAGCTGTTTGCGCTGTGCGGCGGCGAGATCGGACGGGAAGGACCAGTAGAAGCTGCGGCGTGCAAGCATTGGTCAGTCTGGGCTTTGAGCGGGAGAGTACGACCCGGACTTACTTCTGTGTGTCGCACAGAGCGCAGAGACGCATCAGAAAGTCGGCAAAGTCAGTTTTTGGGCTGACCTTCTCAAGCAGGAGGAGAACTCGCCATCGAACCGATCTTCTCGAACTTGACGAGCTGCGGGGCAGCGAGCGCAGAGCTGTCAGTACGATTGAAGCGACGGCGAGCTGCTCGAAGGAGTCCGAAGCGATGTCGCCGACTTATTCGACGGGCCGGGGAAGCTCACCGAGTCGTCGACAAGGCTCTGGAGGACCTCCTTGACGCTCATCGACGTTATGCCCTTCGTCTTCGGAGCAAGCTGAGATGAAGTTTCGGTCAGTAATCGACGCGCACGATGGGAGCGAGGGAGCCGCACCTTCTCCAGCTCCTGCAGTTTGTAGAACTCTTTCTGCGGTTCGCTCGAACACTCGTCAGCTTCGGAAGCCTTGAATGAGCTTCCACGAGCGCACCGTCTCCCTGAATAGGTCTGCGAATGCAGCGAACTCGGGTCAGCCCGTCCTCGCTCGCTTCCTCCCCAGAGGCAGCCGCTGACTTACCGAGCATGCGCGAACGCTTCTCCTCGAGCGAGAGACCCTTCTTTGACTGAATGCGAGATGAGCGAGCGCCGTGCGAGGGTCAGCTGAAGGCATTCTCCTCGTCCCGGCCCTTAGCTGCAGCGGCTCGCGAGGCGGCCTGGGACGCACCATACTGGCTTCAACTAGTCGCGAGACTACTGTGAAGAGAAAGCGAGGCAAGCGAAGGCACGACAAGCCAGTTGAGCGGAGCGAGTGAAGGGGAGGAGGGAGAGAAGCGAAGTGGAGAGTCGACCTCGTCTCGCTCGCTCACGACGTCGCCGAAGGGATGCAAAATGCGGCTGTGGTATTGCGTTGACTACTGCGTAAAGCCCTGAAAAGCATGCGACCCTCAGTCGCTGTCGCTGTCCGAGTCGGAATCGCTGCTGCTGCTCGTCTCCGAGTCGCTCTCGTCCGAGTCCTCGTCGCTGTCGCCCTCGTCGTCCGACCCGCCACTCCGCTTCACCGACTGACCCTTGAGCAGCGCCATCTGACCCGCGATCGTGTCCTCGTCCGGCTCCGAGATGTCGTCCTCAATGTCCTCCTCTTCCTCCTCCTGCGGCGGCTCGACCTGCATCCGCATGTCCTTCTGCGCATCCGCACCGACGAACGAGTCGCTCGTGACGTAGACCTGGAAGGTGTACAGGCCGGGGCCGGGCGGAGCCTGGAAGGACATGCGGACGGTGCGGACAACGTCTTCGCCGATGTCGGTGAACCGGTGCGGCGCGACAAAGACCCTGTTGAGCTTATGGTCGCCAACGAAGATGTACCACGAAGGCTTGCGGTCCTTCGGGAAGTGCGGCGCGTGAGCGAGCGGGGTAGGGACGACGCCATCCGCCTCGGCGCTCCTCCTGCCGATCAACTCGTCTACCGACTGCTCCTCGCCCTCCTCGACGTCGCTCGTCTCCTTCTCGAGGGTAACTTTCGGCTTGCTTGCAGCCTGTCCGGGCGGGCTGAGGCGAAGCTTGAGCGTGAAGGAAACGACGGCGCCGGGCGTGACCACCTTTTCGCCAGTAACTGCGATCGCCGAGGGGTCAGTCAATGGCGGAGCAGGACGCGGACGCAGATGGACGCACCCTGGAACTTGGCGTCGACAAACTCGATCACTGGCCAATGCTTCGCAACCTCGTAGATGTCCCTCTTCTCCGCCTCCGGCTTGCTCGCGAGCAGCTTCTCGATCTCGTCGACCTTGAGCTGGCCGAACTGCGCAACAGTCGAGATGCCGCGCTTCTCTGCCTCAGCAGCGATGTCGGGCGTGAGGTGCGGGAGCTGGAGGAGCTGGGACGAAGAAGGGTGGACGGCTTGGAGGAGGAACTGCTGGAGGTGGAGGATGGCGATGTAGGTGGAGAGCCAGTTGTGCGCGAGGGCGATGGAGGCGAGGCCGGAGCAGAGAGGAAGGGCGATTGAGGCGGTGAGATGCTTCTCTGCGGTCCACAGGACAAGTCACCTTAGCTCGTCTACAGAGACGTAAGTCGGACGCACCTTTGAGAAGCTTCGCGTCCTTGTTCGGAAGCCTGAGCATGTATGCGGCGATGAAGACCCTTGCGCGCTTCTTCGCCGGTGTCCAGCTCGCGTAACCCTCCCATCCCTGCTTTCCATCGATGCCCTCGCGGACAGTCGAGACCAGACGAGCGTACTCGTCGACTGCGGCTTTGCCTAGCGACTTGCGAAGCGAGAGGAGAGCGGGGTCGGTAGCGAATTCGTCCGAGGAAGCGAGGATGTCGAGGAGCTGGGGGAAAGTCGTCTCCTCCTTGAGCGCGTGGAAGTACTTGGCTGCCGTCGAGTTGAGGACGCCGTCCTTGGTCAGCTTGCGAGTGCCGTACCACCAGCGACCCTGCAGAGACGGGGTGAGCAGAGTTCGCCTGTTTGCTCTCGGGCGAACTTACAACAAGGACCGGGAGGACAACACCGAGAAGGATGGCGTACGCGCCGATGACGAGAGGCGAGTTCTTGCCCTCGACGATCCAGGCGGGAAGCGCGATGCCGGCGCTCAATTCCTGCTTGCCGTCCGGGTGACCGTAGAGCTCGTAGTTGCGACGGCTGACTTCGTCGGTCAATCTGTGTACCACAAAATCAGCTCTGAGCTGGTTGACGAGGCTGGCGAGGCGACGCACGCCTTGTAGGCCTTTGTCAACTCGACGAAGTGGCTGTCTGCCTCCTCCTTGGTCTGGTTGGCCGCCAACACCATCTTGTCCGGGTGGCTGCGCGCAACACACAGCGTCAGTACCTCGTACATTACCAGAAGTACTAGGAAGAGCAACGCACAACTTCAAGGAAAGCTTGCGGTAGTGCTTCTTGATCTGCTTCTCGGTCGCACCCTGCAAAGCCCCGGGAAGGTCAGCTTGTGCAGTGCATGCCTTTGATCGTCAGTACGCACCGCAGAGACGCCCAGGATCGCAAACGGATCAAACTGCACACCCTCGCCCTCGATACTTCGCGCCCGCTGGACAACGACGGCAAAGGCGAGCCATCCGGTAGCGAGCAGCGCATTTCTGTGCGAGCAGGTGAACGCCATCAGCACATCTGCGAAGTCTGTGCCTCCATCTGGCCTGAGAGACGGGATGCGGACGCACCTCAAGTTGAATGCACCCTTCGAGCTGCCAGCCCGCCTGACCTCAGCCGCCTTGCGGTTCCACCCTGTGCATGGCGCCTTGACTCGTGAAGCTGCGCGTTCCGCACCGCCGAACAGGGTCGAATAGGTGAAGGGGAGGAGGATGAGGAGGAGCACCGTCAGGAGGAAGAAGTACGACTGTAGAACGGCGCGGCGAGGTCAGCGGAAGCCGTGGACGCGTGCGAGGACGAGTACCAACCTGTCCAGTCGTGTCGTACTGATACGAGCCGGCCATCCTGAGCAGTTGTGGCGGACCCGCGCAAGTCGACGAGGAGGAAGAAGGAGCGGACGTGGAGTTGTCACAGCCTCGCAGTGTGCCGTCTTAGCACGCTCGTAGGCTCCGAGATTGCTTCGAAGGGACCTGGCAGAACTCCGAAACGAGCCGGACGAAGGAGTAGCTCACGAAAAGCGGAAGGCGAAATGTGTTGGCAGGAAAACGGCTACAGCGATGAGCGATCTAGTTATCAAGCAACAAGGGATGAAGGGGGATCAGAAAGCGCAAATACAGAGGAAGGGACGGCGGAAGAGGGCGACGAGGCGGTTGAAGCGAAGACCGCCCTTCACCCGCTCGCCTCGTCCTTCGACCGCTGCACGATGTCCTCGAGACTCTCGCCCTTGCGGGGCGCCCACTCGTGCAGGGCGATGCTGCCCTCGATTGAGCCGCGCGACTCCCACGCCGTCGACATGAGCGTCGGCTCGTACGGGTGCCAAGAGACGTCGCGAACGGTACTCGTCAAGTGACCCCTCGCCTTGCGCCTCGACCTGCGCAGCGTCAAGTCCGAGGGGTCGTTGTACTCGCCCGACTTGGCGTTGATGAGCGGGTGGGTGTGCGCGCGGTCGAGTACCTGGACGATCGGGCCGTCGAGCGAGTAGATGTGGATACGGCCGTCGCTGCTGCCTGAGTAAACGTAGCGCTGGTTCGTCGTCGCGACGGGCGAGAAGTGGCAGCGGATGAGGGTGCGGAGCACCGAGTGGCCGCGGTAGGTCATAACGGACACGTCGTGCTGCCGTAGCAAGTCCTGTCAGCGCACGCGCCGCATGTAGCGAGAGAAGCTGACTCACGGGATGCTTCTCATAGCGAGGCTTGGCGTAGTACGACTGCAAGCGGTGGAGCTTAGCATCGCAAGACGAGGACAGCGTTCACGGGCGGACGCACCTGTCGGTAGTCCCAGCCATCGATGCCGAACGACTTGCGATCGAGGCGAAGGCGGTCAAAGTCGTAGTCGCTCATCATCATGCGCAAGCTGGGAGCGGCAAAGGCGTCAACCAAGATCCGCTTCGATTGTGGCAAGGCAAGCAACTCACTCCCACAGCTTCATACCCTGGTCCTTCCCGTTCGATAGGATATACCGCCCATCACCTTTCGGCGAAACGAACGTGATTCCCTCCGTGTGTCCAACACAGATCCCGCTTGGCCTCTGTCCATCCAGACTCCGCCGGTCCCAGACCTTGACGAACGTATCGTCACTTCCGCTCAGCAGCAAGTTTGAGTCCATGTCCGAGCCCCAGGCGCAGGCGTTGACATCGTCGAGGTGAGCCATGACTCGGAGAACGGTGCGCTGCGCTTCGATATCGTAGACGAAAAGCTGCCCGTCCGAAGCGCCGGCGACGACTTCGCGCGAGTCGTGCGAGAAGCGGAGCGACCAGATCTGTAGAAGCGGTTGAGAGCGGTCAGTAGCGGCAAGAGCACCCGGAAGTCGGAAGCGGAAGGACGCACGCCAAATCCTCCGTACGAGCCAGACCCCGCCGCAAAGTTGAGCGTCTCCTGATCGTGGTCCTCCGTCTCCCACGCGTTCCCCTGCCCAGTCTTGACCATATGCGCGCGGGGCGAGATGGACGAGTAGATGAGCCATTCGTTGTCGTCGCTCAACTCGGCGTCGGTGAGCGTCCAGCGACAGTTCTGCGCCTGCGCTTGAACGATCTTCTTGACTTTGAGAGAGGATCGGTGTTGCCAGTCGTGCATGAAGGGCGTGCGAGAGCGAGGCGCAGCCGAGTCGGTCACGGACTTGTCGCCTACTCGAGGCGGCGAGCTCGTGTCGTAGATGTAGACGCTGCAGTATGTTATGGAAGAGTAAGTACATCCGTCTTCTTGTACATGCAGCGGTAGCCCGCCAGTCCCGCATGAAGGACGGACAAATCGCCGAGTACAGAGCGGGACGCACCGGAAGTCCTGGCAAGCGGTGTAGAAGAACGCTCCGTCCGTGCTGTACTGTCCCGAGTAGACCTTGCTCGTGAACTGCGACACTTCAACACCAACCGAGTTCGGCACCGTCATCTCGCCCAGTGTGTCTTTGAGCGGTCGTCGATAGTCGAGTTCTCGGTAGCGAAAATAGTCCGCCGGATTGGGCGCGTACTGCCAGGTCTTGCGCTTCGTCTGGTCGTACTTGCGAGGGATCGGACCAAAGGCCCCGCCGCGCTCGAGACGCATGCCCGGTTCTTGCGGTTCCCTGACGATCTTGTAGTACTGGCGGGCGTTACGGCGGGTAGGGCTGCGAGCGGAGACAAGATATCAGTGAGAAACTCTTAAGCCTGTAGAGAGCGCTGACGCACCCCCACATGTCCTCGTCGCTGTCGTCCTCTTCCATGACCTCCTCCTCGTCTTCCTCGTCCGCATTCATCGCGCTTCCTCCGCCGAACCGCCGCAGTAGCATTGAGCGGATGGCTCCCAACGTGATCGACGTTCCGGCAAGGTCGTTCGAAGTCAGGCGTCGTGGATTGCCAGCAGCGTCGAGGAGGAGAACCGTTCCAGACGATGCTGTTCGTGCGCGATAGCCGTCAACTCGAGGCCACACCAGACATTAGCCCTGCTCCTACTCACGGTCGTAGCCGATCCTCAGGCTCGGCTCTTCATCACGATCTCTCCCCTCCTCCTCCTCGTCCTGCTCATCGGCTTGGCCGTCCAGCCGACCCGCATCTCCAGGGCCTTCCTCTTCCTCCTCGTCATCGTCATCCACGTCGATGAACATGTCGTCGTCGTCGTCCGCGATCCCGCCTGGCACGAACTCGCCATCCTCCGAGTCTGTCGACATCTGTGCGATCGCTTCGAGGTGTTGGAGCTGGCCGGGCGAGAACGAAGCGTCCGAGTCATCCGAGTCGCTCGAAGGGACGTATTCGCCTGGGAAGGACATGGCAGCGTGTGTGTGGCTCAGCCAGTGAGCTGTCGAGAGGCAAGGAGGTGGAGGCGAGGTCTGTGGGGAGGGGAAAAAGCGACAACGCTCGCTGGGAGGGCGCAGCTGCTTGCAATGGCGTTATGATATCTTCTTGAGACGGAACCCATCTCAACCTGCTTACAAGAAAGCAGAGCGAGTGACCTCGTCCTCGCCTCGTCCCGGCGACCAGGAGAGGTCCTGCTTCGACCACCTGCTCAATCACCACTGCTGGGCTCACGAGTGCGCGAGATGGCTTTCAACGGCGCCTCTGACGGCGAAGACGGGCCGCACTCGCCACCATTCCGGAACTGGGCGTCCTTGATGAGCAGCGGCGCAGCGGGAGGCGGGCGCGTCGATGGGGCTCTCTTGACGGAGCCGGGATCATACGAAGGTGCGCTTCTCGTTCCTCTCAGCTGGCATGCATCCCATCAGAGGGTGTTGGCGTGGAGATAGCGGACGCGGGGTACTCAAGAGAGGTGAAGGTGACTGCGCGACGGGCAGGCTTCGAGGCGGCTTGCAGGCTGGCACGGTGGACGATACGGTCTCTAGCATGGCTCGAGTATCGCTGGCAAGGCCGATGGAGCGTGCGATGTCGCCGTACTGCGGTCGTCTTCTCCTCCGGCTACCAACCGCACGAACACGCCCGGACTCGGACTGACCGCCGCTGTGTTGCTCACCGTGCAGACTTCCACTACTCCCTCCCGTTCGACATGGGCTCGTTTGGCCAGTCACCTCCGAGCGCGAGCGCCTTCTTCGGCGGACGACCTTTCTCGCCGTTCGGTTCGACTTCTGCTGGCGCTCACTCTCCCAACCCTCCGTCCGGCGCTCCGTTCTCCTCCTTTTCGCCTCCCTTCGCATCTGGCTCCTATGCTTCGCCTCCAACAATACACGGCCAGCTCTCTCCCCATTCCTCACACCAGCATCCGCCGACCATGCCTCCTCCCGACCCCGCTCCCTTGTTCGACAGCACCGAGACAGCCCTCTTCTCCTCCTTCCTCAACACGCTCGACGTCGACCCAAACTTTCTCTTCAACCCCGTCTTACCGCCGGGCATGCCGAGTCCGCCCAGCACGAGCATGTTGCAGACGGGCGAACGGAGGGAGGAGGACAGGCGAGAGAGGGAGATCCTGGGAAGAGAGGTCGGAGGGCTCGACATCGGATCAAGCTCAGCTGTGGCAGGACTCGTCTCGCCGACGGGAAGGACCGCCGACCGTGTCCCGCCAGAGCTGCCGGACGAGCTGGACGAGCCAGGAGGCGGCGCCGATGAGGATGACGAGGATGCAGGCGAAAACGACCCGGACTTTGAACCGGGTCCGTCTCGAGGGACTCGGAGAAAGTCGCGAGGCGGGCCAGCAGCAGGGACGGGGAGGGAAAAGAAACCGCGAACTGGGAGGAGCGAGGTCAAGGAGGAGCTGGACGAGGGTGAGGATGTCGAGATGGCGGCGGTGGACGACGGCGACTATGTCGATGGCGCAGGTTTCACGGCGAGCGGTCGGCCAAGACGGAACGCGCGAGCGCCTAGACGGCTATCGTCGTCGACCGCAACCTCGGCTACCGCGCGACCTCGTCCTTCGCTCAGTCGACCTCCTCAGCCGCCCGCACCGCCTTCCACGCTCGACGACGACCCCGCCGAGGACGCAGACGACGCCTTCGACAGCGCCTCCGCAACCGCGACAACCTCGTCCTCTACGCCAAAGGTTCCCTTGACCGAGTCGCAGAAACGCAATAACCACATCCTGTCGGAGCAAAAGCGGCGCAACGCGATTCGGTCCGGCTTCAAGGACCTGGTCGACTTGCTCGTCGCTGGCGAGCAGGCGAGTGGAATCGTTCTTGGCGGCGCGGAGGAGGATGACGGCACGGGCAAGAAGAAGAAAGGGAAAGGAACGGGTCGAGGGCGCGGGAGGAAGGGCGAAGTCGGCGCGAACGCGAGCAAGAGCGTCGTCCTGACCAAGGCGTCGGACTACATCCTCTGGCTCGAGCGGGGGAACAGAGCGCTGGAGCAGGAGGTCCGGAGGGTGCAGGCGCTGCTCCAGCATGTCACGGTACAGGAGTAGCCTCGTCTCGGCGGCGTGTATATGTTGTGCTGTAGTCTGTCCATGTCTTTGTCGTCTCCAACTTGTCGTACTGTCTTGTCCTCTCCGTCGTAATCGCAGCGCAGTCTCGCATCTCGCATTTTCGATCGTTGCGAAGACCGTCCATTGCGCCATTCAGACCAACCAGCCCTGGCATTCTACACGCGCCTTCAGCCTCCACCGTCTCCCACCTTTCGCCTCCTCCTTCTTCGCCAACTCGTCTCGCAGCGAGTCCCACTGTACGAAGAAACGGTCCACGAAGGGGCGGACGAGTTTTGCCGAGAGCGAAAGTCGACGTGTGCGGGCGAGGGATTCGACGTAGATCAGGGCGGGTGAGGGAAGGGAGACGAGCTGTGGGAGGCATTGCGTTCAATTGAGGTCTTCATTCGGTCGAGAGATTACCTTTCGACGTACTCGAGGTAGGAATGCAGCGCAGATGATGGGTACACAGCTTCCTGGCCCGTTCAGCAGAACGACGTCCGCAAAGACTCGTCTCTGCCGACTGTCGAGCAGAGGTGCAACAGCGATGTGCCAAAGGCAGTAGGCGAGCGAGTATAGGGTCGTGAAGGGTGAGGTGAGGTAGGATTGGTGTACTCGGCGTGCGCGAGGGATCCGCAAGATGCGGAACTGTCGGAACGAGGCGTCAGTTGCGGTCTGCAGCTCAATTGCTGGGCGCGCACCTCTCCCGATCCAATCTGTTTCTCCAGTGCCAAAGCCTTGGCCTCGCTCAGCAGGTCCTCCGACGAGATGATCCAAGTTCGCCCCGAGAACCGGCGCCAGTCGAGGTGGGCGACGAGACGCATCATCTCGGCCGTGTGGCCGCCTGCGAGTAGGTGTGCAAGGTTAATGGCAGGGAAGTGGAGCTGCTCAGTGGTTGAACGGGCGCACCTGAGCCGAGAAACACCGCCAGCGACGCTTCATCAGTCTGTCGGGAGCGTCGAGAGCGATTGTGGGTCCGCAAGACCACCTGGAGCAGCCGTGCCGCCGTCACCGCAACAAGCAGCACTACAAGCACTATCAGCAGTAAGACGCTGCGCCAGGCCAGGGGCGAGTGCATCGCATGGCGAGAGGTCGAGGAGAGAGAGGCGTGGAGGACTCTGTCAGTGTCGAGGCCCTCCAAGGCTGCCGGTCTGCCCGCCGATGCCTGAATGGAGGATCCTTCGAAGTAGTGTCGGGCCGCGATCAGCCCGAGAGCGAGTTGACAGCGACGTTCGCATCGTCGGCGGGCGTTTGAGGCGAGAGGAGCCTGCGCCTGATGAAGTCCCTCTTTCCTTCCAGCCATACGCTCAGACTAACGAGTACGTCATCATCCAGTGCAGCACGCTGCCACTGGCCCTTGCGAAGGGTGGCAGGCGTCGCCAGAGACTCCCATGCCCTCCTTCGCCTCCTCGCCCCTCTCTCCCGCACACTCCCCTTGCTTCAGCTGACCTACGTTCATGTTCGCTGCCTTGAGCAGGACTTTCACGACTTTACGACCACGACTTACGACCCTTAACGACCCCGACGACCCTCACGACTTGCTTTTCTCCCTCCTCAACTCGGCTCATTGCTCTCCCGCGCCTACCACATTTGCCCGCTGCACGACGTTACCCTGATCTCCTGTGAAAGATGTGGTGCGACAACTGTGAGTGGTACCAGCCTCGAAGCACGCGGGGCCGCACTCACATCCTCCTTGCTCTCGCAGGTCTCCTCGTCTTCCCGCTTCGTGCGGGCACAATGGCGCTTGCGACTCTGATTGCGGCTTACAGTATCGGGGGAGGTAAGTGTCGCCGTTCACAACGATACTGCCTGTTCTCGGCATTGTGTCTGCACAAGCTTGACAAGCCTCCTTCCGCTTCCTTTGCAGGCATCATCCTCTTCATGTATGGCCAGTTTCTCTGGTTCACCTACCCAGAGGTCCAAATCTACGGCGGCATCTCAATGGCTGTTGGCGCATGCTCGATCATCCTGTTGCTCGCTTTCGCTAATCGTTCAGTCAGTACGTCGCGCCCATTCGTTTCCCCCATTCGTTCCCCTCGTTGATCTCGCTGACGGAGTCTGGAGCGGAGTCTGGACGTCCGCCCTTCAGTTTCTCCTGCCTTTCGTGCTGTTTGTCTCCGCTATCCGCGCCGGGTGCGTCGCATAGAATCTGTGTCTTCCCGCTTCGTGTGCCGCTGACTAGCTTTCTTCCTACCGCAGTATCATGATATTCCGGTGAGCTCCGCGAGGCTCGCGCGTGCCGAATTCCCTCTAACCAGCTTGTCCCCTCGCAGACTCGACTATTGTGCGTACCGCTTACAACTTTGCCAAGGCGACCTACTAAGTGCTCGTCCTGCAGACCAATCGAACGTCATCTGGGAATGCAACCACGGCGGCATCCTATGGAACGCTACGATCGCCAACAGCACGAACATCCCGACCAATACGTCGGACAGGACGCTTCCGTCGGGCTTTTGCTCGTCCGGCTTCCACTCCCTCTACTTGGCGGTGCGTCTATCGGCTTCTTCACCTGTACCTCGCTGACGTTCGTCCTCGCCAGTTTGCGTTTGCGCTCTGCATCGACGTCGCCTTGCAGCTCTACCAATACTTCCTCGTTGGCGAGATCCTTCTTTCTATCTTGCGGGTCAAGAGTTGATCTTGTCCTTCGCAGGTCTGGCGCTTCAAGGCTTTCCTCACGCAGTACTGGACCTACAAGCAGCCGATGGGCGGGCTCGGCGCGTGATTGCCCGCAACACTTTGAGCAGCTCGTCCTTCGTTCCTCTGGGTTCACCTTTCGCCTCGTCCCGCGATTTAGCTATTGTTCTAATCCGTAACACCTGTTTCGCAAAGTCCCCGCCTAGCATCGCACGCAAGTCCCGCACAAAAGCGTGGAGGCCTTCTCAATCTGCATCCCGCTCCGCTATCTCCCTGCGCTCCGGCCTGGTCATCTCGGGGACGGCGAAAGACCCTCATCGACCGTAGCGAGCCAGAGGAGACACCTTGAGGCGATTTGGCCGAGGAGGACCCTCCTCCCACTCGGTTCGCCTCTTCCCTCGCATTGCATTCCGCAGAGCCTACACAGCGAGGCGATCCCGCGCTCAACAGAGACGTCGGTGACGCCAGCTGACGACACTCACGACCGTAACGAACACACCGACCTCACGACCTTCTCGCTTTTCGCGTCTTTCGCCACTCTAGCTCGCTCCCGCTCGCTTCCGTTGGGCGAAGGGGTTTATTGTGCATAAAACTCGGAGATGTGGTGCAACAACTGCGCGTCTACCCTCCGTACTTTGCCGTGTGCATCGCTGACTGTCGCTTCTCGCAGGTCTTCTCCTCTTCCCGCTTCGAGGCGGAGCTACCGCCCTTGCCGTCTTCATTGGTATATACAGCGTTGCAGGAGGTACGCGTTGAGGGGGACCTGGCCCAACCTCCGTGCACGAATGCCGTCTGACCTGCAGTAATCTTTACAGCGGTCTTCCTCTTCCGCTGGGCGTCTTCGTTCTTCCCGGCCTATGCTGAAGCTCAGGTATGTCACCTCCTTCCAGTATCACAATCACTGCTCACTTCAGCCGGAGCAGATCTACGGCGCGGTTTCCGTCATTGTCGCGGTCTGCGCTCTTGTGCTGGTCCTCGCCCTTGCGAATGGCTCCTCCAGTACGCTGCCTGCAACTTTGCGATGGTTTATGGGTCACTGACAAACACCCCTCACACGCAGCCTGGACATCTGTCTCGCTATACCTGCAGCCAGTCGTTCTCGCAAGCTGCGTCCTTCGAGCAGGGTGAGCCAGCGCTGCATTCTAACTCTCTGACGACCACTACTGACAGCTCAATGGTTGCGCAGAGTCGTATTGTTCAGGTCAGCAAGGTGCCGTTCATGCACCCCTTGTGAGACTGACCAGCGATTGAACCTTTGCTCAGGCTTCAGCACCGTATGGCCTTCATTATTGGGCTCTAGTGACATCGCTGACTCCACCATCGTGCAGAGAAAGCACAAATCACGGCGACCTGTCCTTTGCCTCTCGCAAACTCCGGAAGTCTCCCTCTTTCAGGCTTGCGAGTCTATTGCAGGCAAGCCAGATGCTCTCGTTCGGCCTGCTCACGACACAGGGCTGACAAGCTTCGAGCACAGCACCGGGTTCTCCAGCTTCTATCTCATCGCGAGTCTGCGCTCATGCCCACCGCAGCCTTTCCTTCCGACTTACTCGACCGCTCTCCCGCAGGTTGCTCTTTCTCTATCAGCCGATATCCTCTCACAGCTGTACCAGTACTTCCTCGTACGTCGTACCTGCAGCAGGCTTAGCGACGTTGCTAACAATGTTCGTGCTGCTTCTGCACGCTTGCCGTCTCGCAGACTTGGCGCTTCTCCTGCGCTCTCGGCTACACCTCAATCTCAGACTGTATGTCCCGAGAAGCTGTGACCTGTGGTAACTGACCCTGACGCTCCGCACTCAGGTTGACGATAACGCGAATGCAACGATTCGGCAAGACCTCTACCCATCTCCGACTGGCAGCGTGACATAGCCGTTGCGAGTACCCTTCTTCTTTTCTAGCAAGCAGTCAGGCAAGCCTTTACTGCAATGGTCCCTCGAGAAGCCGTCGAAACCTTGTCGACCTTCCTAAGTTGCCGAAGACTTCCGCTGGAGATCCCCGCCGTCCCTCGTCTCCCAAGCGGATCAGCTTATCGCAGTGCACGCTTTGATGTTGCCTGGAAAAGTCAGCGAGCGTCGTCGTCGAGTCCTCACTCATCCCGAGCTCATCCGCTCCGCACGCCGCACGCGCCGCCTCGTCGCTTCGTCGTCCAATCGACTTGGAAGTCGACGAGAGGGCGAAAGATGCGAGCAGCGAGCGAAGGGCTCGAAGCGAATGATCACCAGCTCGTCCAGCTTGCTTCTTCTCTTCTCCAACGCTTCCACCCGCTCGAACAAGTCCCTCATGTCGACCATCGCCTCGCAACGTCGCGGTTCTGCCGCATCCTCCGTCTCTGTCACCATCGAAACCACCACGATGTCGACATTGGCTACGCCTGGCATGGAGGACGCCGCCGCCAGCTCAACTTGCATCGTGACAGCCGGTCAAACCGTCGACCGCGATCTCCCTCCTTTGCCAGCCGACAACCTTGCTCCGCCACCGGCGCCGACAGTATCCACGTTCCCTCCGCATGTCCACGAATCGTCCTACCGCTTCCCTCCCCCTCCGCCTTATGCCGCTCCAGCTCCATCAACGCCAGGAAGCAGCGCGACCGTCCAGCCTCTCTCCTTCTTCGCCTTCTCCTCCCTCACTCCCGTCGACACCCGCGCGCCCGATTCGACAGCCCCCGCGTTGCCGCCTCCTCCTTCTTACGCCGAATGTCCCCGCACTCAAGCAGAGCGGCATTTCTGGCTCGGGTTCCTGTGCCCAATCTTCTGGTTTCTCGGCCTTTCACGACTGTGGCGCAGCGAGGCGCCCGTCGAACTCGCAAAGGAGAAGGCGCCAAAGAGCGGCGCGATCGTCGGCGCAGTCGGTCGGGACGAGGCGGCAGTCGTTGCTCTCGAAGCGGCTTTGGCGGAGGCTGAGCGCTGGAGCAGGCACGAAGCGGTCCGAGGCGAGGTGCCCGAAGACGTGAAGGAATCGCTCGTGCGGTGGCGTGAGGAAGAAAGGATCTGGGCGAAGCGCTGTGTCTGGGCAGTTGCAGGGATGTGTGGTCTAGGCGCGGTGTTGGGCGTCATGCTGGCGAGTCTGCTGGGGAAGATCTGAGTAGACGTGCAGCCTGTGTCAATCAGCGGTCAGATGTGCGCGACGCCGCAAGAACTTGAGCAAGCTGGTCATTCCACAGCCTGGGCGTCGCGCGGCAAAGAAGACGCATGCGAAACGCAGTGGATCGCTCGCTGATGTAGCAGACCCGACGCGGATTGGTGGCGGAACACTTCCTTGATAACATCAGTCCTCTTCGTCCGTGTCCAGCAAGAACGGGCGCTGATCGTCTCCTATCCGTCGCGCCTGCTTCCGCTGAGCCTCGACGTCCCCGCCCATCGCTCTTCGCTCCGTCGAAAGCGCCTCCTCGTCGTCCAGGTCCAGATCCAAGGAATATGCTCGCGCGGCGGAGAGGTCGATCGGTGCTGGTCGCGCAAACACCGATTTGCCCGATCTGCGTTAGATCGAGGGTCAGCCAGAGATACTCTACGGAGAATGCGCCTGGACGCACCTCCGCAGGACGAGCGCCAGCCGGCCGAACTGGAACAGGTTGCGCACGACGAGGAGGAAGGTGTCGAAGACCTCCTCGCCCTTGGCCGAACATCCGCTGAAGAAGATGACGACGAGGGTGATGGCGCAGAAGCAGGTGATCACGAGGTCGAGGGCGTTCCAATACCTGCGCAAAGCGAAGGGTGAGCAATGCGAGGCGCTCTCATACGCCTGAGTCGCCGTCCCGCGCCAGGTGGGCAATCAAGAGACGAGAGCTGTCACGGCGAGACTCACGATTGCCAGAATTGCTGCGAGCCGTGGAGGAAAAGTCAGTCTCGAGAACCGGTTCGACGTGTGGAAGTCGGTGTGCGCACCTTCCCGAAGGCGATCAGCCGGACGACGACTTCAGCAATCATGCTCGTGTTGACGATGATCTCGAGGATGTAGAAGGCGAGTGTCGGGCAGTCGGAAGTTGCAGAGAGGACGACCGTCGTGAGGCTGCCGAGTGGAAGCGGTCGTCAGCCGAGCGCGAGCAAGAGTGCAAGCCACGTAAACTCACGATAGCAGTGCCATGAGGAGGTACAGGCCGATGTAGAACTGGCGGCAGCGAGGTTAGCCTGTGTCAACGATCCTCGAGACTGCCGCAAGGCCGGACGCACCTGGGAGAACAGAACCCGGTTCGCCGCCCCTCGCAGTGCTTCTGTCCGTGTGATGAAGTGCGGACTTCGTAGCGGTCTGCCGAATGGACCCGTCAGCCTCACGTCCCGAACCTCCTCCTCGACCGCATCCGGGACCCCCTCCGTCTCCTCAACCCTGAATCGCGGTGCACAGGTGCTCGTGTCCCGTTTCCTACCATGTTTAGCATTGTGCAGAACTGCCGCCAGTTCGTATGCGCTGCTCGAGGAGACTGAGCAACTCACTGATCAAACCCAGGGGGAGGTGTACTCGCTGGCAAGAGCATTGGGGAAGCCATGGCTGCGCTCGCAGAGTGTGTAGAAAGCTGGAAGGTCAGGCGGTACGATAGCCGGCGTTCAAACGCAAGGGCGTGATGACATGAAGGCGAACCTCTTCCTCGCCTCTCGCACGAAGGAGGGTCGCGCACAAACTCACTTGAAGCCGGCCATCGATCGCGAGAATCGTTGCAGGAGGAGATACAGTTGTTTCGGCTTCTTCAGATCTATGGGGGAGGGGTATCGAGGTTGGCGAGCGGGTATCGAGAGGGAAGTGTGAGTGGTGGCGGCAGAATGGACGGCACACCGGCGAGCGGTGGTGGGACGACGATGACAATATATCGCAACGACAGGAGATGGACCGCGAGAAGAAGAGGGGAGAGACGAGCGAGGCTTTTTCTCATGCGCTCTGCTGCACCTGGAGCTCGACGCCTTCCGACGCGAGCAGCTTGTGCAGGCGCGCCATGATCGCAGGAGGGAACGCCCGCTGCTGTGCGCGGGCGTAGACCTCGAGCGCCTTCGACGGCTCCTTGGCGGCGAGTTCGCAGCGGATCATGGTCTCGTAGGTCGACGGCTCGCGGTAGGTCGGCTCGTCGACGGAGGCATGGGCGTTCGAAGCGAGGCGGGAGTTCCTCTGCTGGCGGTCGTTGGGGTGGTTGCCGACGGAAGCGACGCCGGCGGGCGGGTCAGCCATGGCGGCGAAGACGTTGCGAGCGCGCTGGAAAGCGCCCCTCTCGGCGTAAGCCTGCGAGCCGTGAACTGAGTCAGCAAGTTAAGCACGTGTTAGAAATCAGCAAGCCAGACGCACCTTGATGAGCGCGTTCGCGACGTAGGCCGTCATGCGGACGCCTTCGGCGCGCATCCGTTCCAGGTACTGGTCGACGAGCTCGTGGCGGTCGTTGGCAATGCAGGCATTCAGCAGCGCTTCGTAGACGACGGCGTCGGGGAGGCGACCATTCGGGTTCCTGCGAGTCGACGGGTGGTGGCTGATCGAGTCGAAGATGGCCTGGGCGCGGTCGAGGTCCTTGGCGAAGATGCCGTACGCCGTAATGAGCGACGCCCAGTGCGAGCCGTTGACCGTGACACCTCGGTCGCGCACGAGCTGCGCAAAGACCTGCTGCGTCTGCTCGAGGTCTGGCGGCGCGATCGAGCCGTAGGCGTCGAGGAGGCACTTGTAGGTGAAAGCGGTCGGGAGGACGCGGTCGTTGCGGAGGCGGTCCCAGTAGTGGAGAGCGCGCTCGCGGTCGGGCTTCGTCTGGGTGTAGAACTGGATCATGCAGTTGTACGGCGGGACCCTCGGCTCGAAGCCGGGCATGGCGACCATTTCGTTGAAGAGGAAAGTGGCCGTCGCATCGTCGCCAATCTTGCAGCACGCGCTGATGACGGTGCCGTAAGTGATGGCCGACGGGCGCACGCCGTACTCCTTCATGAGCTCGAAATA
Organism: Rhodotorula toruloides NP11; assembly: GCF_000320785.1. NCBI lineage: Eukaryota > Fungi > Basidiomycota > Microbotryomycetes > Sporidiobolales > Sporidiobolaceae > Rhodotorula > Rhodotorula toruloides. Next base: position 79,444 of record NW_015622981.1, on the reverse strand, counting down.
GTCGAGGACCTCCTTCGCGCGGCGAGCCTTCGACAGCTTCGAGAGCAGCGTGTTGAAGAGGTACTGGCTCGGACGGACGCCGAGACCGATCGCCTCCTCGAAGAGCGTCAAGGCGATCGAGGCGTTGTCGGTCGTCTCGTGCATGTTGGCGATCATCGCGCCGTACGCGTCGGCCGAGGGTGCGACGCCGGCTCGGATGAGACGGTCTCGGTGGTGGCCAACGTCCTTGAGCTCGCCGGCGTTGGCGAGGGCGAGAATCATGCGGTCCTCGAGCTGAACCCACGCGAGTGCCTGTGCAGTCGGATCGTTGTCGAGCGCCTTGAGAGCGGCATAACCGTCCAAGTAGGCGATGCGAGCCTCGTCCATGCGCTTGTTGCGGCCGAGGAGCTCGATCAGGCGCGAGTATGTCTCGGGGCGGGCGTAGCGACCCTGTTGGGCAGCCTCCCTCGCCTTCGCGAACGCCTTGTCGATGTTGTGGCCACCGATGAAGGCGTCGAGGAGCTGGGTGAGGCGCAGGTCGACCGCTGGCTCGTTCGCCGCAGGAGCTGACGAAGCGGCAGGCTTGATCTCCCGCTCCGCAAAGTAAGCCGGCGGGGTCGAGGGAGGCGTGAGGACCGAGTTCGTAGCCGACGCGGTCTCTTGGGTCGCAGACGTCGCGGTCCCGAGCGACTCGCTGGTGACCGAACCAGCCTCGTCCTCGACAACATCGACCTTTGCGGCGGCAGCATCGGCATCGGTGGACGAGGGCTGCTGCTGCATCGTCTGGGCTGTCTTCTGCTGCAAGGCATTGACGACCTCGTCGATACGCGCCTCGGGTGCGCCGATCAGGGCGAGCGAGTCCCGGATGGCGCGAAGCTCGGCCGTCTCGGGCGTGAGCGGGAGCTGCGAACCGCTAGCGAGGAAGTCGTCGAAGGCAGCATCGAAGCCGGCAAAGGAGAAGTCGACGGCGACTCCGCGCTGGAGTAGGGCGGCCGAGTATGCCATACCTTCGAGGACGGTGTACCAGTTGTCGCCGGAGAGCTGGCTCAGCTCGGCGTCGCGTTCGGGTCCGGCACGCGCTGCGCTGTATGCTTCGGCAACCGCGAGAACGTGGTTGGCGACGGGAGCGAGGTGGACAACGTTACGGAGCTTGTTCGTCCAGCCGACGACGGTGACAGCCTGCTGAAGAGACGGACGCTCGGCGACGAGGCGCGTGAGGCCGTGGATGGCCGAATCGCTGTTGATGGCCGGAACGAAGCCGAGAGCACCCGAGGCGTCGTCCGTCACGGTGAGCGCCCAGGTGCGGCGGCTGCGTGTCCAACCGGCCTCATTCTGGGCGTCCGCAACGTCCTCGTCGCCAGCGTCCCGCATGAGGCGACGGACGATGTTGGCGAGCTCGACGAAGGTCGATGTCGCGACATCGAAGCGGCCGAAGGAACCCATCGTCGCAGCCATGCGGCCGAGAAGACCGGTCGAATCGCTGAAGCTGACGGCGCCGCCGGCTTCGACGTGGTTCGCCAAGACGGCCTGCTCGAAGCCGCGGCGGAACTCGATGACCGTGTCGAACAAGGCGTTGCGCGCGTCGGGGTCCTCGGTCTTGGCTGCGTGCGCGAGATTGTAGTCGACAACGCGGGCGAGGTGGGCGATCGAGAGCGGGACCTTGTCTGCCTGCGCTAGCATGTAGCGGTAGACGTGGTTGACGAATGCGACGTCGTCGGTGCGCATGCCGTCGAGGAGAGCAAAGCCAGGCAGCTTGTTCGTGCCGTCGCGGAGGCCCTGCGCTTCGCCCGAGACGAGCCTGTCGAACCAGGTGACGGCCTTTTCGTGCTCGCCTTGAGCGGCGAAACCGGCTGCGAGGGATCCCCACGCCTCAGGCCCGATCTTGTCCGGGTAGCCCTGAGGTGCGGGCTCCGTCGAGTTAAGCGCGACAATGAGCTTCTCGACGATGGCGACGGCGCCGGCGAAGTCGCCAAGACTGACGAGCGAGCGGATCGTCTCGTTCCACACTTGCTCGTCGCCGGAGACCTTGGCGTCGAGCGAGTCGGCGGGGTTGGTGCGGCGAAGCGACTCGAGTCCAGAGTTCCTGATGACGCCCTTGCTGCGGTTGAGGAGGTACGACTCGAAGATCTCCTTGACGAGGTCGGCGCCGTTCTCCTGCTTGGCGTGGAGCTTGATCAAAGCCGAGTGCGAGCGCCAACCGGGGTTCTGGTACTTCTGCTGCTCGACGCGCCCGAAGAGCGAGACGGCCGTCTCGACGTCTCCGCGGGCTGCAGCGGTCTCGATGAGCGCTTCGTATGCGGGCAAGCTGAGGTGCTTGGCCGGTTCGCCGAGCTTGTTGAAGAAGACGAGGGCGTGCTGGTAGAAGTTCGTGTCGCGCAGGCGAGCAAGCGTCTCGCGCTCCTGCTCGCCGAGGACATCCTGAGCGTTCTCGGCGACCTTCCACGGTCCGCGAGCCTCAACCGTGAGCGTCCGCCGAGCAGCCTTCGCCTCGAGCGCCTCGATCTGGCTGACGATCTCCTTGTCGCGGACGCAGAACGCCTCGATGACGACCTCGTACGCCCTGCGACTCGGGTGAAGCTGCTCGTGGTCGAAGAGGTCGTTGTAGAGCCGGATGATCGGGTCGATGGGGTCGTTCGGTCGGCGGAGGTGCAGGAGGGCATTCATCGCTTCCTTGTGACCTGCCGAAGACCATTTCCCCGCGTCCGCTCGGTACTGCTGCACAGCGTGCTCGAGAACCGCGACTTGACCCGTCTTGGAGGCGGCGAGGATGAGGTCAAGCGCTCGCTGAACACGATGAGCAAGAGGCGAGTCAATACAGACTGATGCAACGAGGAGAGATGCAAAGACTTGCCTCGGCACCGGGGACAGTCAATCCCTCCTTTTGTCGGCGCTTGACAAGCCATCCATTCCTGTCCCGGTCCTTCGCAATCTCACTCGGCTCATTCGCGTCCGCCTGGCGGTCCGCGCGCTTCAGACCCCTCGCCTCGCGCTTCGCAAGGAACCTGGGCGAGGCGGGCGCAAACGTCGGCTGCCATTGAGAGTCGCCGTCGGAGGGAGCGCGCTCTCGGCTGAGCGTGCGGGAGAGAGAGGGACGGTCGGAAGTCGGAGACGAGTTGCTTCGTGCACGCCCGACTGTGCCGGTCGGAGGCGGCTCGGAAAAGGCGTTCGGCGTTGGAGCGGCTTCGTCAGACGAAGCGGGGGGGGGAGGCGCGGCAGACTCGGTGGCGGTGGTCGCATCGGTCGGTGGCGCAGTCTCGGCAGCAACAGCCGACGTGTGAATGGAGCGGGTTGCGGAGGAGAGGGGGGTCGACGGCCGACGGGGCGAAGCGAAAGGCGTGGTGGTGATGACGAACGGCGAAGCGAGGGTCATCGTCGGCCTGTTCGAAATGCTCGCTCGCCTCCTCGACCTGAGGACATCCGTGTTTGTGCTGACGTCCAGGTCAACTTCGTCCGCCTCGCGCTCGACCGCTTCGTCCGCCTTTTCGCCGCGAGCGAACGCCGAATGGTACCGTCGCTGCATCTCGACGCTGCTGAGGCGTACGCCGGAGAGACCGGCCTCTTCGGCGCGGAGCAGGTCGGGATGAGGCGCAGAGCCGGACGAGAGCGAACCATGGCGGGCCCGGAAAGACGAGGCGATGCGGCCGGAAGACTGGGCGGTGCGGCTGCGCAAGAGTGCACGACGGCGTGCGGGAGAGGAAGCGAGTGCGCGGAGGTCGTCGGCGTCGTCGTTCAGCTGCTGCGAGTCGGCTTGAGCAGCCTGGCCGTTGGTGGGTTTGCCGTTCTGTCACGCCACACGCTCGTCAGCGGGATTGCCGGTATCCATACCGGCATACTCGACGCACCTGGAAGCCCCAGTTCGCGCCCCACGAACCAGCCTTTGATGAGGCGCCGCCGGCTCCTCCCGTCGCTCCTCCTGAACTGGCTCCAGCAGCCGCTCCTGCGCCCGCTCCGAGGGCGCCGGCAGCGACACCGAGCGTCGTCGCCGCCCCTCCTCCTACGTTCCCAGCGGCATTGCTGACCGTTCCAAAGACGTTCGAGGTGAAGTCGAAGCCAGGGTTGGCCGTCGATGGGAAAGCGTTCCTCAAGCTGTGTCCACCATGTCGGAGCGAGTGGGCGAGGTGCGTGAGTTTGTACGAGAGGTTGACCACCATGCCGTACGAGGCTGATCTATGCGGGCGTGGCTGCCCTGTCGGGTGTCGAGGCGATCAGATGAAGAAGAGTCGAAAGTTGGCGAGATCGGAGAGACGCGGCGGTCGCGGGATGTCGGCAGTAGGCGATGTCGACTGCTGTGCGTATAAATGTATAGCTCGCCTGGCGGATCGAGATGGTCGCGAGGCGATGTAGCGGTGTCCGAGGAAAGTGAGCTCGAGTTGGCGGGAGTCGAGGATGGGAGAAAGGCGAGGGGTGGTGGCGGGTTGCGCTGGTCCCTGGGACTGTCCAGCTGCACTGCACACACACGAACACAGCAAAGCAAGCAAGTGGCGGGTGAAGGAGAGGGTCGGAACCAGCAGGCGCAACCATCCGGCACGGCAAGTCGCTCGCTGCAGGAAAATGCGACTGCCAGACCAACAAATCCAGTATGCTGTACTCGTACTGCCACACAAGCAGCCGAACCGTCCCGAGTGGTTGCGAGGAATCGAGGCGGGACTTGTCTTCCTCACTCGCGACAGCTCTTCCCTCTCGCTCACCCTCACACAACCGCCATGTCCTTCCGCCAGACGCTCGTTCGACTCGCACAACACGCGCGGCAACCGTCCATGCGCTTCCCGGACCGCAAGGCCGCCCGTACGTTCACTCTCCGTCTCCCTCGGCTCGCTCGTCGTTCGCCAAGGTCGGGTGTCGTTTGATGGCTCTATACGGGCTCGCCCGGGCGACGGTAGATTGGAAGACGGCTGGAAGGACTGGCTGGGCTGGATCGCAGGCTTCCCTGGGGTCGTCGCAGCGCAGGAGACGGCGTCGAAACGAGATGACCTCGGAGACAGCCGGCCGGCGGAGGCAGTCGTCGACCCTCGTGTGCAGGAGGCTGTTTGACACGGTGGAATCCTGGATTCGAGACCAGCTCCATGGCCGGGCCGCGGCGCATGCGGCGGATCTGACTCTCGGGAGTTCTTGACGAGGTGTTGCTCGGACGGGAGTCTTCTCTGCGGCGGGCATACTAGCAGCTTCAACGAGCTGTCGAGCGTCAACAATAACCCATCGACTATGGGTGGACACGGCTCCAACTCCACAAGACTGACACCGCCTTCTCTCCCTCCCGCGCAGACTCATCTCACTCCGCCGAACCTCACCCCTGCGCCCCCCAATCCGTCATCGACACCTTCTCCCGCTTCAGCGAAGCGCGCTCCAAGCCACGCTCACCACACGCCGAAGACGCCAACTCGTCCTCCTACGGCGGACCAGTCGCGCAGGAAGGTGTCGGCGCTTCGGCTTCTTCGTCGGGATCGTTGGCGGGTCAGGGGCAGGGTGCGAGCAAGGGTGTGTCGAGCGGAGGAAGTGGGAAGCCTGGAGTGTTGGAGGATGAGACGCAATTGCCGGCTTGGCTGAGGCGGGAGAGGTGGGCTCCGACGGAGGAGGAGATCGAGGCGGTCATGGTGCGTTGCTGTCTCCCTCTGAACAACTGTCAACATATTGACGACATTATCTGCACGCAGACTGGTGGCGCAGCGAACGCGACACCGTTCACGAAGGCGTACCAACAAAAGTGGTATCAGCCGCAGTTCTGAGTGGGCGCTGGGAGGGTTCCGCTACATCCTTGCACACTGCTGAAGGGTTCACGTTGCATTTATAGTATTGACGCTTTGCCCTCAAGGATTTCCGTCTGAGAGAGATGGCGAGATAGTAGGGGCGCCATCAGCTCTTCCTCTCGCGGGCATCGCATCTCTGACTGCCTTGCGAGAGCCTCGCATTGTGCATACGCCCGACGTCTACAAGTCCAACCCCTCGAGTGGCTTCGTCATATCGAGCTCCGCCAAGTCCAACACCGCTCCGTCCTCCCTCGTGATCTTCCACCGCAACACCTCAAAATGACCGCCCTTTCCTCTTCGGATGGAGGTGAACGATGCGGTGCCGCGAGCTGCGTCACGAGCGAGCGGTCAGTCATGGGAAGCGCGGTGTGCAGGAGGTGGAGCGGACGTACCCTTCGATCCTCGTACGGGGAACTGAACGTCGATGCGTCCCGCGAGCATGTTAATCTGTGTACAGCACCTCGCATCAGCATGAGAGACACTCCTTGTAGCTGCGAGGCTGTGTGGTCAGAGAGAAGTGCAACGCACCGAACCCTTGATCCTGACAAAGTCCCCCACCAACGGCTCAATCTTGACGTTCTCACCCAAGAACTCCTTCACCGCAGGCCAATTACGCAGCTGGAACGTGAGCGATCGGACGACAGACGAGTTGGCGCGCTCTTCGTTTGTTGCGTAGATGAGGAAGGCGCCCCATGCGGCGGCGGCGGCGACCGCCAGACCGAGGTAGAGCGGTACTCGGGACTGTGTGCGAGAGACGGCGTGGTTAGCAGGCCTTGGGAGGATTCGACGGGGACGGGCAGGATGCTCACCTTGAGTTCGGGCAGTTCGCGCGGCATCGACTCCACCCCTGGTCTCCGTGCTCCGGCCGCTGACCGCGAAGGCGAGATTGGATAATGTCTAGGTTTCGTCGCTACTGGCGCGAGGGTTCGGGAGGAGAAGGAGAGCGATCGTAATGAGGGGAGCGACGAGGGCGAGGGAGTGGTGGGGACAGGACGGAAGGCAGTCGGTGCGGCTAGCCGGGATGAAGAAGTCCACTGGAGCTTTCGTGGGAGCATCTTGGCGTCGTCAGAACGAGCGGCGAGTATGGCAGGACGGAAAGCGATGAGGACGAGACGAACCGGAGACAACTCGACCTCCCTCGCTCGAGGGGCTTCCTCAATCTGCTAGACTGCTCTGTGAACGTCTGTCTTTCACTCTAGCCTGTCAACATCGAGCCAGGCGAGGTCGAGGTCGGGAAGAACGCGTCGGGAATCGCTTCATCTCCTGTCCTTCACCCGTTCAGCATCTAGACGCTCGCTGAAGAGTTAGGGAAGCCTGCTATTGCTGATTGACACGCACCACAGCCGCGAACCAGCTCCCACGCCCGTCCGCCCGTCTCCTCACCCCGACTCCTCTCGCGATCTTGACATCTCCCTTCCTCGCTCCGCCATGCCTCCCGCCAGCAAGAGGAAGAAGCATGTGGTCGAGTCGGACTCGGACGGGTCGGACGTAGAGGTGGAACACGTCGAGCGGAACGACAGGATCCTCCAGAAGGTACGCTTCGACGCAAGGCCCCCTTCTCTCGTGTCAAACGCCTGCTGATTGCCGTTCTGTACGCGCCAGGTCGACCCGGAGTACCTTAACAAGCCGATTGACTTGCAGCAAGGCAGCGCGAAGATCAAGCTCATCATTAGCAGCCTTACCGCGCTCGCGAAGGACTTGATGACCGGCGAGGAGACGGTGCTGAACACGGCGAGCGAGATGGCCGAGTTGCTGAACGAGGACTACAAGGACGAGGACATGAACGAGGAAAAGTGGCTGAAGGCGCTGCTCGAGAACGTGAGTCTTCATGTCCCCGAGTTCTGCTGTATTGGAAAGGCCCCCCTGCTCATCATCTGCCGTCCTACAGGAGATCATGTCACAACTCGAAGAAGACTTCCGAGCCTTGATTGACCGACAAGCTGAGCTCAAGATTCGCGCGAAGACGCTTGGCGAACTTCGCGATCGCGTACACCAAGGCCACCCAGTCGTGCGTACTGTTCCCTTTCGACTCTGTCCTGGCGCTGACGCGCTTGCTCTATCAGGCCGACGTCGCCAAGCTCTTCGAGCAGAGGGCCGCCGAGCCGCTCTCGCAATACCGTGCGAAGACTGTCCGCCAGCGCTTCATCGACAACGAGCGATACGTCGAGTACCGCCATCTTGTCTGGGTGCGTACACTTATCTCGTTCTGTGACGAGCGAAGCGCTCACCCTCTGACGAACAGGAGAGCTTCACGAACGGTTCGGCTGTCCCGCCCGTCAAGAAGTTTCTGCCTCGAGGTGCGTTGCTCGCTCACTCGCGCCCCGAATGCTAGCTGATTACGAGTTCCACACGCAGAGGACAATGACGAGCAGTCGGACGACGAGGACATTGAGCTTGGCGCCGAGACGACCACCTACCGCTGCCCGATCACGCTTACAGTCCTCGAAGACCCGTACACCTCGTTCGTCTCACTTCCTCGTTCGCATCGGCGGAACAGCTGCTGACGATCCACCTGTACTTCTGCAGAACCGTCTGTCCACACGCCTTCTCGGGCTACGCCATCAAGGAGCTCCTCCAGCAGGGTCATGGCATTACCGACTGCCCCGAAACCGGTTGCAGCAAGCGCCTCACGGCGTCCACTATCAAGCCCGACGAAGGACTCGCCCGCCGCGTCGCGGCGTACAAGAGGCGTGTCAAGGAGGGCAGGACGCAGACGGGTACGCAGGCTAAGACGTATCAGAGGATGGATCTTTCGGACGAGGACGACGAGGACGAGGAGGACGAGCCAATGGAGGGCCCCGCGCTTAAGAAGAAGATCAAGCAGCAGGCGGCCGAGTGAGGGTGGTCTGTCTCGTTGGGCGGCGCTGCTGGGCTTGCGCATTCCACTGTTTGTCTCCCTGTTCTACTCGCTTGTGCTGTTTGTACATCAGACTGCGTTCGCACGACCAGAATTACACGAGAGATGCGCGCAACGAGGCTCAGTCTCGCTCCGAAAGTCGGTCAAGCGCGGCTGCGATCTCCTCCGTCGTGAGCTGTAGAAGGTGGGGCGTCAGCGATTGCCTCCGAAGAGAGCAGGCGCCAGTCTAGCACGGTGTGTGCGATCGACGCCTGCAGTCTGTTGAGGTGAAGGGCCGGCGTACCTTTCGGAACTGCCCCCTGCCCTCGACCTTTCCCTCCTCGGCAACGCCGATCTCGACCTCTCCCGCCTTCAAGTCCGTCGACAAGACCTGGCTCAGTGTCGACAGCGCCAACTCGACCACCTCGTCCTTCGACTCGAACTTCCATCCCTTCTTGAAGCCCTTCTCGAGCACGTTCGTCGCTTCTTGCTGCTTCTGGCCGGCGGCGGTCGCGTGGAAGCCGACATAGTAGCCTGCCGGGTCGAGCTTGAAGATCTGAGGGCCGTACTGCGGGTCGAAGCCGACGATGATCATCGAGATGCCGAGTGGTCGCATCGCCGCTCGTTGCGTGTAGACCTGTCAATGGGTTAAATTGAGCGCGCGTCAGCGCCGGGTCAGCGAAGTCGACTTTGCGCAGTAAGCCTCGCGCACGCACCTGGTTGATGTTGGCAATCCTCTTTGCGAGCAGATCGGGCGTGATCTCGTAGCCGTACTTGTAGCGGAACTGCGATGCCTCGGACTGCGTACGCTGGACCTGGGAGCGAGCGTCGGCTGCACAGGGCGATCTCGGCGGTTAGCCTCACGAGAAGCTGAGAGGAAGGTAAGGAGGACGAACCTGTCCGGCCGGTCATGACGCAGCCGATGGAAGGGGTGATGTTGAAGATGTGGGTGATTGACTCGGGGTCGAGGAGCTTGTCCTGCACGACGAAAGGGCCACGACCATGAGCCAGATGAGCAAAGGAAGCTAGAATTGGCGACAGCGGGACCAGCGACGCACGGGAACCTTCTTCTGCGTGATCACCACCGAGACGCCAGCTCCCCTGATCGCCAACGAGGTGTGTCCCGAGGTCGTGATCGCCTTGAAGGCATACTCTGGGGGATAGACGGATGAGCGCAAGTTCGTAACGCTAACGGCTGGGGATCGGGCGCACCGACTTGGTAGAGCCGTCCCTCGGGACTGTGAGCATGCAGAAGGTCAGTGAGTCTGCGGTAGAGTAACGAAGAAGCGTGCGCACCTGAAGATGGTGAGAGTGCGGTCGTAAGAGGATCGCGACATCTGTTGAGGGCGAGCAAGTACGTCAGCCTGGTCCGTCAGTAATGGACAGCCCTTCCAGAGATGCTGGCACGTCGTGCAAAGTCCCCCAAGGCTGTTGCATCCGTCCACAACCTTCCTCGAGGACGGGTTCCAGGACAATGTCGTAGCGATCCGCCCGACATTGCCAGCCTCGTCCGCTTGCGCACGACTCCCTTAGATCCGCACGGGCCCTCTCCACGCATCTGCACACCCCTAAAGATGCGTCCTTGCGGGCGTCGTCATCCTGGGCAAACGAGACTGCGCCCGCCCTCCGCCTCCTTTCAGCGAGCTGGTCTCGCCTCGAGGCTCTGTGTACCGCATCCGATGCCCCAAGGCCACTCAGACGCTGCTTCGTGCCGGTGTCGCGGTCGAGCGTGTCGAGGTGGTGATGAGGAGGGGGAGGGGTGTAGAAGGGTCTGTCTGGCGCCGCGCTTGTTCGTACGTGCTCGGCTGCAACGTAAGAGCACGTCAGAGTGCAAGCGAGCTTACCCTGGGCTGCCTGAGCGGGTCGCGAGGTAGTGTCGGGTCGCAACCTCTCGCCGCGCCAGCTTGCCTGGGGACTGCTCGCCTCGACTCGCTTCTTTGCTCAGTTCGAGTCGCTTGCTGGCTAGGATGACACAGCAGGAACAGATCGACCACCCCGTACCGCCCTCGGTCAGCGAGTACCGCTTCCCGGCTTCGTTCGACGAGTTCCCTCCGCTCCGCAACGATGCCCTCCTCCAGTCGGCGCAGGGCGTCTCGCCAGTCGACCTGACACGTCTTCCGCCCATTTGGATCATGCGCCAGGCCGGTCGCTACCTCCCCGAGTTCCAGGCGGTTCGTAAGGAGCACTCGTTCTTCACCGTCTGCCGGACGCCGGAACTCGCCTGCGAGGTCACTCTCCAGCCGATCAGGCGGTATGAAGGTCTCCTCGACGCCAGCATCATCTTCAGCGACATTCTCGTCGTCCCGCAGGCGATGGGCATGGAAGTCCAGATGCTCGGAGGCGTCGGCCCTCACTTTCCTTCGCCTCTCAAGAACCCCGAGGACGCCCAGTCTCGCATCCTCGACCGCAAGGTCGACGTCTACGAGGAGCTCAAGTATGTGTACGCGGCGATCACCAAGACTCGGCATGGACTCGAGGGCAAGGTGCCCTTGATTGGCTTCTGCGCGGGACCGTGGACGCTGTTCGGCTACATGGTCGAGGGAGGCGGCAGCAGGACGTGGGAGAAGGCAAAGGCGTGGGCGTACAAGAGTCCGGAGAACGCAAAGGCGGTGCTGCAGAAGATTGCCGAGGTCAGCGCAGAGTACCTTGTCGGACAGGTGCAGGCAGGCGCGCAGGTGCGTCTCCTGTCTCGCGTTCATTGATCGCAAAGCCGCTGACGGATTTGTGTGCCGCAGCTCCTGCAAGTCTTCGACACGAACGCCGACTGCCTCACCCCTCACGGCTTCGACACCTTCATCCTCCCTTACCTCGCCCTCCTCCCCAAACTCGTCCGCTCCCGCCTCGCCTCCCTTTCTATCCCCTGCCCTCCCATGACCGTGTTCGCCAAGGGCGCAACCTCCCCCGCGCAACTCTCGGCACTCTCGCAAATCGGCTACCAAACCGTCGGCCTCGACTGGACCGTCGCACCTCGCTACGCACGACAACACACCGGCTCGCGCGTCGCGCTGCAAGGGAACCTCGACCCGTCTGTCCTCCTCGGCGGAAAGGAGGCGATCAAGCGCGAGGTGCGCAACTTGACTTGGGGACCGGATGGGTTCCTCACGTGCGCGAGGGAGGGCATCAAGGGCGGGTGGATCGTCAACCTCGGTCACGGCATCACTCCGGGCGTCGACCCCGAGGATGCACGGTACATGCTGGAGCGGGTGCGGCGGGAGTGTGCGAAGAAGAGCAAGGACGATGAGCCGGTGAGTGCGGCCTCTCGGTGCCCTAGCGCGTCTCGCTAGTACACTCGCTGACGCTCTCGTCGCTTTGCTGACTTCGCAGGACGTATAGCTGGCTGCGCTGAGATTGTACGACTAGATGACCCGAAAAGAGCGACTCGCTTCGCCGCTAATACTCTCACCTTTCGTCGGGAGACCTGTCTGTGCGGAGAGTGATTGTAGAGCTCTCCATGAGCATGAAAGAACGCAGAGAACGGCTGGATCGCGTCTTGTCGTTTCGACGAAATCGCGTCGCCTCGCGAGGGCCAACTTCGCTAAGTTCGCTCGTTCGCTCGTTCTCGCTCGCTTGTTCGCCCGCTTGCACGATGGAGACGGCTGCGTTCGACGCACTCGAGTACTCGCAGCAGTCGCAGCTCACGCAGACCCAGCAGACCCAGCCGCTCTCTCAGCCGACCACCCGCTTCCCGCCCAACCTCTGGGGAATCCTCGTCTCGGTCGGGAGGAGCTCGAGCGAGTCCTTTGCGCTCGCACAGCACGCGCACGACCAGTCAACAACCGTCCGAGGCGACACAACCACCTCTGCCCCTCCTCCTGGTCTCTCAACGGCCGTCCACACGGCCCTCCCTCGACCGGAGCGACTCGAGTTCTCGCGGACGAAACGGGAGTACACGGTTGGGCGGCATCCACGGTGCGACTTGGTCCTGAACGGGCCAAAGATCTCGAGCAAGCATGCCCGGATCTGGCTCGACAACGAGACGGGCATCGTCAGGCTCGAGGACACGAGCACGAACGGGACCTTCGTGCGCAACATGAAGGTGCGTTGCGTCTCCCCCACTGGCAGCCCTGTCGCGCGAGAAATGAGGACGCTATCGCTCGGCGGAACTTCCGAATCCTGGCTTGATTCGCGGTGGAGGGCTATCCAGGGTGGGATTCATCAGCAAGGCATCGTGGACAAGGTCATCGAGACGCATATTGACGCTTCGAGCGCTGCTTACAGGTTGGCAAGGGCAACATCACTGTCCTCGAGCCAGGCGACCTGATCGTCTTCGGTCCCGCCTCGGCCAACTTTGACGACGACTTCCGCTACGTCTTCCAGTGTGACCCCAGCCTGAACCCCTCCTCGTCCTCTGCCGCCGACCCGTACGGCCTCGGCGAGCTCTCGCAGTCGCAAAACGCCGAGGGACGGTCAATCCACCAGTACTACGAGGTGCGGGAACAGCTGGGCAAAGGCAGCTTCGCGACGGTCCGCAAGGGCGTGCGGAGAGCGGACGGCGTCGTCGTGGCGATCAAAATCATCCAGCGGGCGAGGTTCGCGAGTAATCCCAAGTCGGTCGAGATGATTGAGCGGGAGATCGCTATTATGATGCAGCTCGAGCATGTGTGTTGGCACGCAGTCTCACTCGTTGATTTGGCAGATGCTGATGCACTCCTTCCCTCGCAGCGGTTCTGCGTCAAGTGCTTTGACTTCTTCGAGGATGACCAGCGGATCTGGTGCGTCTCCCGGACATCCTCCTGTAACTTGACCTGACCTTTGGTGCGCGCACAGGATTGTCTTGGAGTACGTCGACGGAGGCGACTTGCTGGACTACGTGATGAAGCGGCGAGGACTGAGTACGTTCCGCTTTTCCCCTCCACTTCAAACTCCGCTGACTAGCGCTCGTTATGATTCTAGAGGAGAACGAGACCCGCGAGATCGCACTCATGATCTGCGAAGCCGTCGCCTACCTCCACTCGCAAGGTGTCACGCACCGCGACCTCAAGCCGGAGAACTTGTTGCTCACGAAGGCGGCGCATCCGGTCTGCAAGGTTACCGACTTTGGCTTGGCGAAGATGGTGGACGATCAGGTGCGCTAGACGTCTCCGTCTGAGCTGCGATGCAGGCTGACTAGGGCTTGTCTCGACAGACAATGTTGCGGACGATGTGCGGAACGCCAACTTACCTCGCGCCCGGTTTGCCTCCCTCTTTCTCTCTCGCATGCTTCGCCGCTGACATGTCTTTGCCTATAGAGGTCATTCTCCACCCCGAGGCGGTCCGAGGCTACGGCTCGCTCGTCGACGCCTGGTCAATCGGCGTTGTTCTCTACTCCTGCCTAACGAACCAGATCCCATTCGACGAGTCCGAGTCGACACCGCTGCCTCAACGGATGGCGCAGCGGACAGTCAATCTCGGCATCTTGCGCGGCTTTGGCGTCAGCGAGATAGGGTGCGATTTTATCGGCAAGCTGCTCAAGGCGGACCCGCGCGAACGGATGAGCTGCGGTGCGCGTTGCTTCCCTCAGTTCCGCGATCATGGCTGACCACTTCCTCGCGACAGCGCAAGCCCTGCGGCACCCTTGGCTCGCGACGAAATCTGATTCGGTCGCTTCCCTACCCTTCGGCGCCTCTTCCCTCGATGCCATCCCGAACATGTCTGCCGCGCATCGATCACGAGCAGATTCGCTCGAGGGTCAGGAAGCGGACGCCGAGATGAGCGCGGCGAGTTTGACGAGTCCAGCTGCGATGCGGACGACGGAAGGAACGGACGACAGCATGGTCGATTCGCAAGGATTCGGTGCGTCTCGCTCCCATACCTTGCTTTGTTCTAAGCTCACCCATAGCGTTATGCAGGCAAACTTGCGCTCGATGGCCCGCCTCACTCGCCTCACCCTCTCTCCAACCTTCCGAACGGCCTCGACCACGCCCTAGCACCTCCCTTCTCAAGCGGCACGAAGCGGAAAGAGCCCATGTCTGCGTTCAGCGATTCGTCCGCCTCGGCCATGAGCTCAGTCCAGGCCAGTCCGATCATGGTTCGCGCAGTACCGCCTGGACCGCTCGCGAACGGCTCGATGCCGCCTCCTCCGGTGCGGAAGCGGCCTGCAGCGGATATGCAAAACGGCGCGATGGAAGTGGAGGAGCCTGCACTCGTCGAGACCAGCGAAGAGGTGGAGCCGAGCACGACGGAGGAGGGCGACTTGGACTTGCTGCCCATCAAGCCGGTCGAAGTCAAGGCGTCGAAGGTCCCCGATGTACCGGCGCCCGCAAAGACGCTCGAGGAGAACGTTGTCGACGAGGAGACGAAGGAAGAGCCGGAGGATGCGCCGCCAACTCCCGCACGACGGGGCAAGGGCGGACGCAAGGCGGCGCCGACTTCTGCGCGAGGGCGAGGGCGCGTACGGGGCCGAGCGTCGGTGGCTTCGACTGTCAAGGATGACGAGGAGGTCGACGGTGAGCAGGAGCAAGAGGACGAGCCAGAGCCGGCGCCGAAGAAGCAGAAGACGCGGGGCTCGTCGGCATTTGTCACCGGGGCGGCAGCAGAGGTCAGCGGCATTGCGGCGACGGTCAAGAACAGGCGACGCAAGGTTGCGCGGTACACCTGACGAGACGTTTTCTTTCGCCGTCTTGAAGTCGGAATCTTGGATCTGTGAGCAGTCTCTTCGTTGTAGCATTCCTTTTCGTTGCCGTCGACTTGAAAAGACCTGTGCAAAGTCGCTGCTTGACGCGAGACGTGTAAAACTAGATACGACAACAGTTTGACAAGCGAGAAAGACTGCGAAGCTACTCCTCCTCCCTCCCTCACCAGTAGTTGACGTTCCTGAACGGAACGATCTTCGGCAGCTTTGCGTCCGCACGACGCTTCTTCTCCGCTCCCCATCGGTCGATCCATCCCTTCATTTTGTTGCGCGACGAAGCAGTGTGGACGTTGACAGTCGGGATGACGCGGGTCCAGTCGAGCGAGAGGCAGAAGCAGGTCAACCTGCGCGGGAACGGAGTCAGTACAGACTCTTGCGAAAGAGATGCTCGGCGTACTCGAAAAAGCTCGAGTGCTCGGAGTAGGGCACGCCGAAAGCCATCGTCATCGGTGTCGAGTCTCGCTGAGGGTCTGCGAGCAGGAGCAGCGTCAGATGAGCACTTTGTCAAGCCGAACCTCGACTCACAGAGACCCGCCGGCGAGAACTTGCGCTGCTGCTCAATCTGAAGGATCTTCGGGATGGACGGATACTTGTCCTTCGTCTCCGAGCGGTAGGTCCAGCCTGGCGAGAAGGACGTCAGCGTTGCTGGCCCAACGCACAGGATGAGTCTCGGCACACCAGTCGGACGCAACCCGATCATCTTGGTGAACCCTTTCTCAATGCGCGGCGCCTTGAACTTGGCGAGGTACTCCTGCATGGCCTCCCTTGTGATGTCGCGTAGACCGCCGATGTGCACCTGCGCCTCGAGCGGGTCTTCGGTGAGGAGGGCATGAAGGTCGGGATCGTCTTGCGCGAGGAAGAGGGAGCGCTTGTACGAGTCGCAGTAGACCTTTGTCGAAAGCGCGTGGGCGATAGCCTTGACGATGCTGTAGAGAAGGAATGTAAGCGGTGACTGTGTGTCACGAGCTGCCCGTGCACTTACCGCTCCTTGCCGATCGAGTAAGTCCCGACCAGGACGAGCAGGCGCTCCTTCTTCGGCTTGACGTCCGGCTTCTCGTCCGCCTCCTCGGGCTTGATGTCCGCCACACCGTCGACAACAGGCTTCTCCTCTGAATGGTCCTCCATCATCTCGCCCTCCGCCTTGACATCTACCGTGTCGTCCGCCTGACCATCGATCGGACGCATCTCGCCAACTTCGGCTTCGGCTTCGACACCGCAACACGCCGAGTCATCAACAGTCGCAGCGGCGCATCCTTGACTGTCATCGCCCGCCTCCCCGCCGACCTTCATCTCGCCCTCCTGCGTCTCGCCCTCCTGCGTCTCATCCGCATGCACAGCAAGCCACGCCTCTTCATCCCCTCCATGTGCCATGACCGCGTCATCCATTTCCTCCGGTAAGCGCTCGAGCTCCATAGGCTCGTCGACGTCGCCATAAAGCTGCTCGTCGTCGTCGAGGCCTGGCATCGGAGTCTGCGACTCGCGCTCTTCGCCTTCGCCAAGCTGCATCATCCTCTCCATCTCTTCTTCCTCCTTCACGCCCTCCTCTTCTTTCTTGACTCCCGTCCCGTCACCTTTCAACCACCCCTTCATGCCCTTCCTCTCCGCCTCCCTCCCATCGGCCCTCCACAGCGCCGTCTCGTCGCCGCCGACAATTCGCTCGCGCACGAGTTCAGCACAGGCGCTGATGACGAGTTCTTGAGCGGGAAAGCAGTACGAGGGAGAGAGGTAGGTCGTGTCGAGGTAGATTGCGTCGAGACGCTTGAGAGTGCGGCCGGGGATAGGATCAGGCGGTTGAGAAGATGACGGCTGGGACGTCGAGGAGGAACTTCGGGCCATGATGCGAGAAGTAGCGGGCGTCGGATAGGACATCGAAGGGTGGAGGATGTGCTGTGGGGAAGCGCGGAAGTCTGTAAGGACGGAGTGAAACGTCAGCAAGCACGCAAAGCGAAGGCCGGCCGTTCGATCCAGTCACAGGATGCAGCGGCGATATAGGAATGTGGCGACTCACCGCCGCAATGCAGGTACCGGAAGATCCTGTTCGGCGTCTTCGAGAAGGGCGACTTCGGATCCGTGTGCGGTCCTTCGAAAAGGAAGAGGACTGAGCCGGGGCAGCTGTGCAAGGCGACACGTTCCATCAGCTTACGCGCCTCGCATCAGTGGGCTTAAGGAAATTGTCCAACGCACTGGTTCGCGTCGATGAGCGTGACATCGATTCCGTGCACCTTGACAGTCTTGTCCATCGGGAGCGGGAAGAGGTACTCGTCCTTGACCTTCAGCTTGAGCTTGATAAGGTTGATGGTCGTCTGCGAAGCGTAGATCTCGCCGTGCGACCAAGACGAGTTGAGGTTCTGGTAGTGGTCGGCTGCGAGCGAAGGAATCAGCGCCGTCGGAGACGACGACAAGCGATGGGACGCACAGTGTGCGTGCGAGAGGAAGTAGGCTTTGCAGCCGTCGATCTTGCCGTACTTGAAGGCGTCGACCGTAATCTCCATCCCGTCGATCCACCTGGAATGAAGGTGAGCGCGTCAGCCACAACCTGATTGCACAGCCGGCGTATGACGTCAAATGCGTCATCAGCCTGAAGCGAGCGCGGACGACGCACTTGTAGAACGGCACTTTCCTCTCCTCGCCCTTTGGCAACCTTCCCTTCTGCTTGTCCGCCTCCTCCGCCTTCTTCCACTGGTTCGCCTCATCGTGCCCACGCATGAGAGCGGTGAAAGCGTTCGGGAGGAAAGACATGGGTTTTGATGGACCGGGTTGAGGTGCTGGAGCGGGTTTCGAGGATGAGGCGGAAGGTGCGGACGAGGAGGAGGAGAAGGTGAAGAGGCGAGAGAGGGGCGCAAGGAGACCGCGTGATGGTGCTGAAGGGGTCGAAGTCGATGCGACGGACGAGTCGAGGCAGGAGTTGACATGCGTATCGCGATCCTGAAGGCAACGAGCGTCGGTATCAGCGTAGCGCAGCTGTCTGCAAGGGGCTTACGACGTACCGCTTCAGGCATCGAGTCGAGCGACGTCTTGCAGCCCGGGCAGGTCAAGCCTCCTTCGACAACGAGATCATCCTCTTCCGCGGCGTCCGCACGCTCTTTCCCCTTCTTGGACGCGCCGAGGACCGTCAACTCGCCTTCGTCGTCGGTACAGCCGTCGAACGGGTCTTGCTCGGCCGGATCGCGCAGCTTAGACTGCGCTGAAAGCAGGTTCGCCGTCCTTTCTGGACCGTCGTCCTGCTCAGCTGGAGGATCCGCCGCAAAGTCCTGCGTCTTCGGCCGATCCGCCTCGTCCGCCAGCCATTCCTCCTCCTCAAGGACTAATCGCTTGACTTCGCTTGGCCCAGCTTTGGCCGCAGAGGGCGATTCAGCGACAACCTCGACCTCGTCGTCGTCGGTCGAGTCGAGCAAGTCCACCGTCCCGAGGTTGCGGTTGTCCTCGACGAATGTTTTCTTGCGCTTCTTGCCCTTGACAGCCTTGGCCTTCTTCCCTTTCGCTGAGGCAGGACTGGCCGCCTTCGCCTTGCCCTTGCCTGACGTCTTGGGCGTTCCTCCTGCTCCGTCACTTGGACTGCTCGCCTTCTTCGCCTTCTTCTTTGCTGATCCCAATTCTGCCCCGTCTGCCCTCTTTGCTCCGCGCTTGGCTGGTGTGGTCGATCGAAGGAACTGCTCGAGAGTGGCGGGCATCGAGCGAGAGAGAGTCGGTCAAGCGGCGCGGCCTGGCGCAGTCGGTGAGCGTGTATTCCCAGCTAGAGTCCCAGTGTGCAGTCCAGCAGCCCAGCAAGCGTGTCCGCGAGGCGAGTGAGGTGTCGAATGTCAAGGTCCGCCTCTTCATCATTGACATCTCGCCGCGACGATGCACATCAAGGCGAGTGCGGCTCAGAGTGCTTCAGCGTGCTCGTACTGACCATCATCGACCTTGTGCACGCAGAGCCTGAAGGTACACTCCTCTCCCTCGCCCCGCTCTCATCGCACGCGTCGCAACTCGCCTCGCGCAAGGGACATTGCACGGCACACGGCGCACGGACAGTGCTGGGCTGCACGCAGGAGCTTCTTGGGACTGACTCAGATGCTGCTGCCACGCCCGCGCAGATCCAGGGCTTCAAGTCGTACCGCGACGAGACGGTCGTCGACCCGTTCTCGTGCGTGCTGTTCCGCGCTTGCGAACGAATCTATCGGGCTTGCTGACCCGGCTCTGTTGTCACAGTTCGGGTCTGAACCTGCTCGTTGGCCGAAACGGCTCGGGCAAGTCCAACTTCTTCTCCGCCATCCGGTTCGTCCTCTCGGATGCGTACACCTCGCTCTCGCGTGAGGAGCGGCAGGCGTTGCTGCACGAGGGAGGTGGTGGAGCGGGCGGAGCTACCATGAGCGCGTTCGTCGAGATCGAGTTCGATAACTCGGATGGGCGGTTTCCGACCAGTTCGTCCCCATCCTCTCTTTTTGCCCGCTTGACCTGCTGATCTCGAACACCCAATGCAGACAAGCCGTCGCTGCTGCTCCGACGAACGATCGGCCTGAAGAAGGACGAGTACCAGCTCGACCGCAAGTCAACCTCGAAGGGAGAGGTCATGTCGCTCCTCGAGTCGGCGGGCTTCTCTCGCTCCAATCCCTACTACATTGTCCCTCAGGGTCGAGTGAGTTGCTTGACCGCGCTTTCTCGCTCGACAGACGGACTGACCCAGTTCTGCGACAGATCACCCACTTGACGAACCAGAAGGATTCGGACCGATTGCTGCTGCTGAAGGAGGTCGCGGGAACGAAAGTGTACGAGGACAGACGAGCAGAGTCGATCAAAATTATGGACGAGACGAGTGAGTCGGGCGGATTCTGATGCGGCACATGTCGCACGTTGTTGGACGCGTTCGCTGATTTTCGTCCTCTGTCGCCGCTCAGACGCCAAGCGCGACAAGATCAAAGACTTGCTCGCCTACATCCAGGAGCGTCTCGGCGAGCTTGAGGAAGAGAAGGAGGAGCTGAAGCAGTTCCAGGTGCGTCGTTCGCTCTCTTTCGCTCTGAGACCGGCTAATTTCGCCCGTTCGACAGACGCACGACCGCGCTCGTCGCTCGCTCGAGTACTGCATCTACCAGCGCGAGCTCAAAGATGTCGGAGACGCGCTCGACCAGATTGAGGAGGAGCGAAGGCGGGATGTCGACAATGCGAACTCGAAGCGTGAGGAGTTTGTTGCGAGGGAGAAAGAGCTCTCGGTGCGTACGACATAACTTCGCAGGGCGCGAGGAGACCGAAGCGATGCTAACCACTCGACTTCGGTACACAGAACATCCACTCCCGCCTCTCTGCCCTCCGCGAAACTCTCTCCGCCCTCGCCACCGAACACTCCGACCTGTCCACCGAACGCCGCGACCTGACCAAGCTGCGCACGCAAGTCGACTGCCTCGTTCGCGACGCCGAGGACGCCTCTCGCTCTTCCGCCGAGCGCAAAGCCGAACTCGAAGACGAGCTCGAGCGCGTCGAGAAGGAGTGCTCGGAGAAGGAGAACGAGCTTGAGCGCGAGGCGCGGCCGGAGTGGGAGACGAAGCGTGATGAGGAGGAGGCGGGCAAGGAGGAGCTCGAAGGATTGCAGGTCGCGCTTCGTGGCTTGTATGCGAAGCAGGCGCGTCGCGGACAGTTTCGCTCGAAGCAGGAGCGCGACGCGCATCTCGATGGACTGGTCAAGCGCAACGAGGAGGTGTTGCAGACGAGGAAGAGGCGGGAGGCGGCGCTCGTGCGCGAACGAGAGGAGACGGAGAAGGAGCTCGCGGATGTGCAGGGCAGGCGCAAGGAGATGAGGCAGGAGGTCGACAGCCGCAAGGATCGGACGAGGGAGGTGCAGGACGAGATCAGCCGTCTCAAGGAGCAGTTCGTCGAAAAGAACGAGCAGCGGAAGTGCGTCGTCGTCTCCTCTTCGCCCTTTTGACGAAAGGCTCACGTCTACTGTTCCGCAGAGACCTGTGGAAGTCCGAGTCGAAGCTCGACGCGCAGTCCCGTCACGCGCACGAGCAGCTTAAGGGCGCCGAGCGCACAATCTCGACGACCATGGACCGCGACACGGCGAACGGCTTGCGCGCTGCGAGGGCGATTGCCGAAGAGCTCGGCTTGGATGGCTTCTACGGCCCACTCTATGAGCTCTTCGAGGTGGAGGAGCGGTACAAGACTGCCGTCGAGGTGACTGCGGGGACCAGGTAAGCCGCTCATCCTCCAGGTCCTACGAGGCGGATCTGATGTTCATATTCGGACCACCACAGTCTGTTCCAGATCGTCGTCGACAACGACGATACGGCAACGCGCATCCTCGACCGCATGGTGCAGGACAAGAGCGGTCGCGTCACATTCATGCCGCTCAACCGCCTTCGCGTCCACAACGTCGAGTACCCGAAGTCGAATGAGGCTATTCCGATGTACGTTTGCGCCTCTTCGAAGCCATTAGCCCGGTAGCTCACATCGCTCACGTTTCCACAGGATCAACAAGCTCAAGTTCAGCGAGGACTTCCGTCCGGCGTTCAAGCAGGTCTTTGGCCGAACGATCATCTGCCAGACGCTCGAGATCGCCGGCGCCTACACCCGCTCGCACGGTCTCAACGCCATCACGCTCGACGGCGACAAGTACGACCGCAAGGGCTCGCTGACGGGAGGCTACCACGACGTTCGCCGCTCCCGCCTCGATGCGGTCAAGCAGCTCAAGGCTGCGCAGAAGAAGGACGAGGAGCTCTCCAGCCAGCGCAACGAGATCAAGACGACTCTCGTCCGCCTCGAGCAGGAGATCACGCAGCTCGTCGGCAAGATTAAGGTTGCCGAGGGCAGCCTCACCCGGTTGCGCGATGAGCATGCGCCATTCCTCGAGGCGACGATGCAGGCGCAGGCCGAGGAGGACCGCCTCAAGACGAAGCTGGCGAAGCTCGACATGCAGCTCGCCGAGCACCGAAGTAATATGCGCGGGCTCGAGAAGGAGTGCGAGATGTGGAGGAAAGAGATGGAGAGCGCTTTTGAGGGCGAGGAGGGCCTTTCTGCCGAGGAGGAGGACGAGATGACGAGGTTGAGTGAGGAGGCGGAGAAGCGGAAGAAGGCGCTCGTTGAGCTGTCGAAGGAGGTGTCCAAGGTGCGTGGGCCTACAGCGCATCTTTAGAAATTCGCTGACCTGTTCCGCTTGCAGCTCGCTAGCCGCAAGGACCTTCTGACGATCGAGCTGAACGAGAACCTTCGCCGCCGCCGCGAAGATATCCGCGCTCGCATCGATGCTCTCGACTCGGCCGCCGCCGGGCAGGACGCACAGATCGGCGCAGGCGGTGCAGAAGAGTTGAAAGGGAGGAAGAACGAGCTCAAGAAGCTCGACAAGCAGATCGACTCGCTCAACGGCCGTCTCGGCGGTGCGTGGATCGATAGCTCTCGCTCGAATAGCCCTTCCTGACTACCCACACTGTTGCGCAGAAATCGAGGAGGAGACGGACAAGGTCAACAAGGAGATCGCCGACCTCGAGAAGGAGAAGGAGAAGCGCGACACGCAGCAGGCAGACGACCAGCGTGGCATTGCTCGTCAGCAGAAGAACGTCGAGCGTTACCTCGCGAAGCGCCAGGTGCTTCTCCAGCGCAAGGACGAGTGCAACAAGAACATCCGCGATCTCGGTGTTTTGCCGGAGGAGGCTTTTGCTGAGACGACTGCCTCGTCGGAAAAGGTGCGCCTGCTTCGCTGCCGTTACCGCTGTGAAGCTTGCTCACCTCCGCTATCACTCATAGCTGCTCAAGAAGCTTCGCAAGGTGAACGAGGCGCTCAAGGGCTTCGCGCATGTCAATAAGAAGGCCTACGAGCAGTACACCTCGTTCACCAAGCAGCGTGACGAGCTGCTCGCCCGCCAGAAGGAGCTCGACGAGTCGCAAAAGTCGATCACCGAGCTCATCGACGTTCTCGACGCGAGGAAGGACGAAGCCATCGAGCGAACGTTCAAGCAGGTCGCGAAGAACTTTGCCGAGGTGTTCGAGAAGTTGGTTCCGAGTGGCAGGGGCCGACTGATCATGCTCAAGCGCCAGCAGGAGAAGGTGCGTCTGCGTCTGAAAACGTGCCAGTCCAGGTACTGACATGTTGATTCCTGCAGGACGACGACGAGATGGACGTCGACGAGCCCGAAGAGGACGGAGGCGTCGAGAACTACACCGGCGTCGCCATCCGCGTCTCGTTCAAGTCGAAGTCGAACGAGGGTCTCCGCCTGCAACAGCTGTCCGGCGGTCAGAAGGCGCTTGTTGCGCTTGCTCTCAGTGCGTCGGTGTGATCACACTGTGTCGTCCGCCAGCTAATCGTTCCGCTTCGCAGTCTTCTCGATCCAGAAGTGTGACCCGGCGCCCTTCTACCTCTTTGACGAAATCGACGCGAACCTCGATGCCGACCGTCGCACTGCCGTTGCCTGTGAGTAGCGCCATAGAGCGATAGGAAGTCCCGAACTGACCTGCTCCACCTTACAGCCATGATCGGCGAGCTTGCGCAAGAGGCGCAGTACATCTGCACGACTTTCCGCGCCGAGCTCATCCCGCACGCGGACGCCTACTTCGGCGTCGTCTTCAACCAGGCCAAGATCTCAAACGTCAAGACCTGTGCGTGCCAACTCGTCCTTTTTCTTCCGTGCGCACCGACTGAGCGCCCTCTTCCTCCCGCAGTGACTGCCGACGAGTGCAGCACCTTCATCGTCCGTCCTCCTCCTTCCATCTCGCCTCGTCGGATGCCCGCTGAATCGTTTCGCTTCCGCAGGAGGCTGCCGAGCAACTTCGCGCCTAGATTCTCGCCTTTCCCGCTTCTCTCTCTCGTTCCCAGGTGTACCGTCTCGCCCGCCGTGCTTTGTCCTTTCCACCAGTGCATTGTTGTAATGCTCGTCTAATCTCGCCTTCTTCGCCTTCTGCGCCCCACCTCGTTCCCGACCTCCTCCCCACCTCGAGGGCGAGTTTTACCGGACAACCTCTTCCGCAAGCTGGCTTCTCTTCTTTCTCTCTGCTCCATCATGGCTTCCGCTACCGAGTCTGTGCACCAGCCGCGTGTCAAGCGGCCGGAGGAGAAGCTCAAGGTGGTTGTGATCGGGGTGAGTTTGCGCGCTGACCTTCGCAGAGACGCGCTGTTGACATCCTTCTCGCTTCAAAGGCGGGTCTCGGTGGATTGGCAGCGGCGATGGCGATGTACTATGCGGGTTACGAGGTGGTCGTGTACGAGAAGATCAAGAAGTGCGCCCGCTTCCTTCCCTCGCTCTCCGCTTCTTCTGCCTCTCCGCCCTGTTTCGTTCTGTCGCCCGTCTGCCTCGCGCAGATGCTGATCTGAGTTGCTGCTTCGCTATCTCAGGTTCCTGCCGCTCGGCGACAGTCTCGGGGTTGGCGAGAATGCACTTCGCCTCCTCACGCGCTGGGGCGTCCGCGACAAGCTGATTGCCATCGGCAACAAGTCTCCCGTCATGCACATGTGCGTCAAGCCGCATATTTGCGCGAGCTCACGCTGACCATGCAACCCGCGCAGCCGCCGCTGGGACACCGGCGAGATCATCGCAACGCAGCGCCTAATGGACATGGCAGGGTACATCGGCCACCGGGCTCAGTATCACGCTTCCTTCCTCTCGCGAGTTGAGGAGCTCGGCATCCCCGTCCACATGGGCACCGCCGTCGCGACCTTCGATGAGTATGTGCCGTCGGTCACCCTCGAGACGGGCGAAGTCGTGAACTGCGACCTGGTCATCGGCGCCGACGGCATCAAGAGTCGGACGCGGGAGCTCGTCCTGGGCTTCGAGGACAAGCCGAAGTCCAGCGGATGTGAGTCTCGACTCTTCGCATTTCCTGGTGTCCTTGCTGACGTTTTCGTGCCATAGACGCCTGCTACCGCGCCTACACCGAAGGAGACCGCATCCGCGACCACCCAGATGCAGGAGTGCTCGTCAACCGCGACGCAAGTACCGCAACCCCTTCCTACACTCTCCTCGAAAACTGACGCTTCGCCTCTACAGCAAATGAACATCTGGATTGGCAAGGTGGGCGCGCAATGCCGCTATACTTGCTAGCTCTTGACACATTTCGCCTCGCAGGATCTGCATATCGTCCAGAACACCTGCCGCAACGGCGGCGACTTCAACTGGTGCGTCCCTTTCGCAACTGGAGCGATCCTTTGAGCTGACCCGCCTGCTTTCACGCAGGATCATCACGCACAAGGACGACGAGGACATCGCCGAGTCGTGGTCGCAGCCTGGCAAGGTGGAAGATGGTGCGTTCTCGATCTTGACAAGCCGCTTCGCCTCTACGTAGCTGATCTTTCGCATCGCAGCTGTCGCTCTTGTCGAACAGTGGGGTAAGAACCGACTCTCTTGCATCGTACCGCCTTTTCCTTGACCTCTCGCTCGAGCAGATCCGACCATCGTGGAGGCGATGCGACTCACGCCGTCCTGCCTCGACTGGAAGGCGAGTCCTCACTCGACCACCTTGTCATTGGTGACGATGTCGAGCTGACCTGGCACCGTGTCTCGCAGATTGTCTACCGCGAGCCTTTACCAACCTGGATCTCCAAGTCCGGCAAAGTTGTCCTCCTCGGCGACTCAGGTGAGCTTGAATGTACGGGACTACAAGTACGACATTAATGGTCGACTTCGTCTCGGTAGCCCACCCTCACCTGCCGACATCCGCTCAAGGTGCCTCACAAGCAGTCGAAGATGCCGCAACGCTCGCCATCTGCCTCGAGCTCGCCGGCCGCGACAACATCCGTCTCGCGACTCTGACCTACGAAAGGTTGAGGTATGCTCGCGTGCTCAAGACGCAGAAAACGGGCGAGGACACGAGGCGGAGGTGGCACAACGCCTTGCGAGACCTCGATGCCGGACGTGAGGTCGATCCGGAGAGCGTCAAGATGCAGTGCGTCTTTCACCTCTGCGATTCGTCAGGTCAGAACGTTGACGAACTCGCGCGCTTTCGCAGGAACGAGTATGTCTGCTGTCCTGCCTGCGAGTCTGGCGGGATTAACTAACTCTTCCCCTGCGTCCAGGTGGATCTACGCTCTCGACGCCGAAGCTGATACACGCGCTCGCTTTGCCGCCGTGTCAGCGCAGATCAAAGCTGAGCTCGCCGCCAACAACGACGTCCCCATCCTTCCCATGTCGCTTCTCGGCGACGACAAGTTCGATGTCCCGTCGATCTCGGATGAGCGCAGGAGGGAGGTCGCGCAAATGGCCAAGGACATGTTCGACTCCTGGGAGAGTAGCGGAGCGCAGGTGTACAAGGGCAAGAAGAGGATCAGGAGGGAGGAGGCGGGCGCAGGACTCGGCAGTGCCACTGTTGCTGCTCCCATCGAGCCTGCAGGCGTCGCTATCGCGGCAGTGGGTGCATAGACACGAGCTCTGTGGTTCGGTGTCATCCGTCGAACGAGGTATCGGGGCTGTAACGATGTTGCCTGTTCGAAGTTCTGCTCTCTCCCGCCGCCTTTTTCGCCTGATCGCGATACTGTGGGATACGATGCGTATCACCAACGTCGCAGTCAACCTGTAGCTAGCTTTGCAAGAGGCCACACTGTGGCATGGAAGAGACATCGACCGTCTCCAGTCGACCTTCTCACCGCACGGCCGACGATCCGCGGTCGACCTCCTGTCGCTGTGTCCAGTTCACTTTTCCTTCGCTTGCTGCAGAAAACGCTTTCTTTTGACGTGGAGACTCCGCCCTGTCACCGACCCGACTTCGTCAACCGAGCTAGGCGTCGAGCCATTGACGTCGATTCGGCGACGAGGGGGGAGGAGACGACTTGGCTCCATCTCGCGCTCCTTTCGCTGTTCTCTTCCTCTGCCTCACACCCATCTGACGCAAACAAGTCACAGTGAGCATTAGCTTCCACTGCGAAGCCTTGCGGGAGTCGTGCTGACGTCCCCTCTGCCTCGCAGCCAAACTCGTCTCCCCTCGCACGACCACATCTTCCACGACCATGAGCTTCCAGACCGGATCTACCAACACTGGCAAGGCCGCCTCGGCCTTCTCTGGCTCGACCCGCGAGTCGGGCATCGACGGAAACACTTCTGGCGCTGCCGGCAGTCGCGGCGGTCCCGTCGAGGGTGCGTTCTCTCGTGTCACTCACGTGGAGCAACTTACTCATGAAGGTTTGACTCTGCAGAGACCACCACGGCGCAGGAGATGGGCATCACGATGGGAAATGACGCTCGCATCCGCACCTCTGAGCGCGAGTCGGACCACACTGAGCCCAATGTTCTTCCCGGCGAGTCGATATCGACGGCGGGAGCAGGAGGAGACTACCGCCACCGCGAGGCTCAGTCGCACGAGGTGAGTCGGATCGCGAAACTGTGCTCCTCGTTCCTCTCCACGGAGTCTGACTTCTCCCTTTGCTCCTTCCGCAGATGCGCGGCTTGAAGCAGCGTCTCGAGAACAACGAGGAGCGCATGGACCGCGAGGCAGCAGGCTACGGTGAGCCCATCAACCGCAACCGCCTGCCCGTCGACCGCTCGCACCCGACCTCGAGCATCAACTAGGCGATCACGTCGAGCGTGACGTCTGACGACAGGAGTGTACATAGCTGCAGCATGAAGTGCCAACTCTCAATCGCATCTCACAAGCCTTGTCGCGCCGAAAGCTGTTGAGAACAGAAGTTGTCGGTGCTGGAGCGCTGAGTGCAGCAGAACAGCGACGAGAGCCCGGGTTGGCGTGCGACTACTTGACTGTAGTCCTCGAGACCCTTCTCCAGCAGCTCAGCATGCAAGCCTGTCCACCTTGAGGTTGAGCGAGAGCTGGTTAGATGACGAAGTCGAAGGGGTTGCTGGTTGGACACAATCACACCGCGAGCTGGCAAGATGCGACTGCTGGGAGCACTGCTGTGGCTGCCAGCACTCGCAGCGACAGCAGCTTCAGCCAAACCACACCCCGCTCCGCCAGATACCTCTCATCTCGTCGACATCCTGTCCGCCTCGCCGGACCATCAGCTCCTCCTCGCAGCGTTCCAGCGAGCGCGCCTGATACCGACACTCAACCGACTGAATGGGTCGACCCTTTTTGCGCCAACGGACGAGGCAATCAGGCGAGAGCGGGACCGCGAGAAGGAGCGGGCACTGAGCGGGGTGGTGGGGGCGGCGGTATGGACGCCTGTGGTCGAATGGGTCGACGAGGGCAAGGCGGAGGAGCACGAGCACGACAACCTGCAATTGGCGCTACGAGACACGCTCCTCTACCACGTTCTCAACTTCACACTCCTCGCCGCACCTCCGTCGAACGAGACGAACTCGACCCGGCCAGAACCGCCGAAGCCCCTGCCATACGACGTTCCAGTCCTCGAGGAGACGCTCTACTTCCCCTCCCTCTTCCCCTACAACCGCTCTTTCCCCGCCCCGCCAACTCTCCCTGGAACCGAGCCTGATCAACCCGACCCAGACGCACCCAAAGGCCGCCCTGAAGGGTTGTTGCACGACGAGGGACAGCGTTTGCGACTTCTGCAGAAGAAGGGCGAGAAGGGAGACGAGCTGTGGGTCGGAGTCGACTGGAAGGGCGCGGGCGGGATCAAGACGACGGGCGACAACCAGTTCGCTCGGAACGGCGTCTTCATTCCGGTCGATGAAGTATTGCACAAGCCTGAGGATCTCGGTATGTGCACCGACTTAGCCGCATCAGACGTCCGCTGACATCCTCGCACAAACAGCCACTCTGATCCGCACGACTCCTGAACTCTCGACTTTCGCCTCTCTCCTTCCTGCCTCCGTTCTCGACTACATCAGCACGGCACCTCACTTGACCCTCTTCTTGCCGACGAACGATGCTTGGTCCACCTTGACCGACCTCGAGATGCGGTACCTCCGCTCCGGCTTCGCCGACAACGACTTGAGCGAGATCTTTGGCGACGCCGCATCGCAATCTGGCGCTGGGAAGGGCAAGGTCGGGTACCTTGAGCGGCTTGTTGGTGAGAAGGCGGATGGGAAGGCGCAGCTTGAGACGATCCGGAACGGGACTCTGGAAGTTCAGGGCGAGGGAGATGCGACCAAGGCGACCGTGAACGGAACGGCGATTGAGCGCGGGGATATCCTCGCGAAGAACGGTACGCTGGTCTCCGATTTGCGTCTTCTCAGTTCGAGCGCTGACCCGTTCCCACAGGCGTCATCCACATGGTCCCCTCCCTCCTGCTTCCCTCTGGCTCGCTCATGCTTACCGCCGAGAAGTACCTGATCGCCCTCGACGCAACTCACTTCGTTGCCCTCCTTCGTTCCGTCAACCTCTCGCACTACGTCCAGGTCCCTTCGAACGAGCCGGGAACCGTCATCGACACACCCCTTCCTCCGCCTCTCTCCGCTGATCTTCCTCAGACGCCTCTCTCGTTCGCGGACGAGCCGTCGAACCCGAAGAAGGAGCGCTACACGATCCTCGCCGTCAAGGATGATGTCCTAGCCCACGCAGCAGCCGGACTCTCAGCGCTCTCCGCGCTCGATTCGCCCATCCTGAACGGTCGACCACTCCCTCCTGCCGGTTCTGAGGCGCTCAAGGAGCTGCTCCAGTACCACATCGTCTCGGGCCAATGGCGCCCTTCTGAGCTGGAGGACGGCATGCTGGTCGGGACGGAGTTGCGTACCGAGTCGCTCGGAGGCGAGAGGCAGAGGATTATGGTCGGCGTTCAGGGCGAAGAGGGTAGTCGTGGTGAAGGCTGGGAGCGGAGCAGTAAGGGCAAGAAGGGTCGAGGTGGGGACGACGACAGCGATGAGAAGGAGCTGATCAGCTGGGGCGGCGCAAACGTCGTCGCCGACCCCGTCGTTATCGGTAACTCGATCATCTACCTTGTTTCAGCTCTCCTCGAACCGCCTCCCACCGCTATTACCGCCGCCGTCTCCGACCTGCGCCTGTCGACCTTCGTCGCATCCGTCTACGCAGCAGCACTTGACGGCACCCTCGCGACTCAGCCGGCCGTCACCTACCTCGTCCCGACGAACGCAGCTTTCGGCGCACTTGGCCTGACGATGCAGTACCTCCTCCTTCCGACTTCGCGTTCCGAGCTCCGCTCAGTCCTCGAGTACCACGCCGTGGACGAGGTCGTCTATCTCGACGACTTCCCTCGAAGCGGCGGATCGCGCTACCCGACACTTCTCGACGGCTCCGAGATCTACTTCGAGCGCGATGCAGTCAACTCGACCCTCTCGGTGCACGGCCCAACTCTCGGCGGTCTTCCAGCAAACGGCGAACCTCGCGATGCCGCCGTCCTCGAAGGCAACGTCCTAACCGAGACGGGCGTGATGCACGTCATCGACCAAGTCGAGCTCCCGCCCGAACTCGAGATCACGCTCGAGAAGCTCGTGCGCGGCGCGAAGGCCAACACGATGATCGACCTCATCCGTGCGGCGAACATGACTTGGGTGCTTGACGGCAAGAAGCCGCCTCGTCAGCGCCGCGATGGAGAGGAGAAGGAGACTCGGCCCGACTTGACGGCGGCGACGGAGACGGCGAAGAAGAAGAAGACTCGCCACGACCATAGCGACCAAGCCTACACCATCCTCTGCCCGACGGACAAGGCCTTCGGCCGGCTGAACCTGACCTACTACCTGTCGAACCCGACCGCGCTCTCCCGCCTCGTCCGCCTCCACGTCATCCCGACCACCTCCTCCTCGTCCACCGGCTCTCCCTTCCCTCCGCGCTCCACCAACCCCGGCTCGCCCCTCGTCCTCGAAGACGCCAAGACCTACGACTCGCTATTGAGCAAGAGCCAGCCTGGCGGGTCGAGCAAGTTTGGCGCGCTCGCATTCAAGAAGTGGGGCGCAGGCGAGGACGACTGGATGGTCGGGATCCGTGGGGCGAGGGGGACGAAGGGCGAGAGCGACGCGGCGAGGGTGTTGGCGTGGGGTCGCGCGACGCCTTGGTTCGTTACGAGCGACAAGGGCGATGAGGAGGACGGCGAGGACTTGGCTGCGGCGCTTGGGTCGACGGTCCGACTCGCTGCGGCTGGCGGCGTCATCAGCATCGACTCGGTCCTGATCCCCTACGAGCCAGGCTGGTTCCGCAAGTGGGGTTGGGTCGTCACGCTCGCCGTCGTCCTCGTCTCGATCGGCGCGGTCGGCGCAGTCTTCGCCGTACGGTGGTGGAAGAAGCGGCAGCAGCTCAAGTACGAGCGGCTGATGCAGGAGGAAGACGACTAGGACTCGACTCGGAACTCTTTCGCACTGTAGAATCGCCTTCGTTTCTTGTTGCTTACTCTCTCTACTTTCTGTAGCCTCTCAACCTCGTTTGTAACACTACGCCGGGATTCTGCATCGCACAGCGTTCATGCTCGATACCAAGAAGAGAGCTCACTCCCTCGCTATTCAGCTCAGGATCAGGCTCATCGTCCCCTCCGCTCCTCCTCGGCGTCGACCAGCGACCGCTCCTCTCCATCCCGCAGCCCCAACCCGCCGCCATCCTGAGGGGGCGTCTCGGCTCCCGCACCGATATTCTTCAGCCACGCGCCGATCCCGCCGAGGTAGCCTTCGTGGCGGAGGAAGAGGGCGCGTTTGGTGCCTTTTGACCAGAATCGGATGGCGTAGGAGAGGGTGGAGATGGTTGCTGCGTGGCCTTTGGGTGCGATGGGAGGGTGAGCCTGTGGGAAGGGAGAGCGAGGGATGGAAGCGCACCTCGGATGAAACCGCCGCCAAAGTAGATCCGGTCGAGGTTGTGCTTCTCGGCGTTCATGTACCTGCAGCACAGCCATCGTAAGCGCGGTCGCGCCAACGAGAGCAGGGAAGGACCACGCACGCAATCTGCCCGATATTGTTCGAGATGGCATAAAGCAAGCTCCGACTAATATCCTCCGGCCTAAAACTCTTCCTCCGTTCCTCCTCCTCATCTTCATCCTCTCCTCTCACTCCTGCCCCCTCTCCTCGTCGGAAGACTTTGCCGAAGGAAGAAGCGATGGTGGAGGATTTGAGACCGATCTTTTGGTAGTCTTGGCCGTAAATGTCGCCGACTAGCATGTCGACGGACGAGTTGTCGCCTCTGTCGGCGAGGGCGAGCATGTCTGTGCGTGCGAGAGGTTTGTTAAGGTTTCCTGCTTCACAACGAACGCCGCTGGGAGATCCGGCAGTTCCACCGTCGACGGACGAGCAGGCAGAGCCTGAGCGAGGACAAATGCAACGCACCATCAAAGCTCCTCGCGCCGGTCAACAAGCTCAACAACCCCCAGAGCGTCCCACCTCCAAGACTCGTCCCACTAATCCTCTCAAACTTTCCATAGTCATCAATCTTGACGATACTCACCCCGGAGCCGATGTTGACCAATAAGCAGGGGAACTGAGCGGGTGACGGGTGCGAGTCGAATTTGAGAGAGTATTGAGGAGGGTTGGGGGAGGGGCGGGGGAGGTCGTCTGCGTTTAGAGGGGGCGTGGAGGGGATTGAGAGGGACGAGGCGGAGGTGGAGGAGGCGAGGACTGAGGGGGTGGTCGGGAGTGGGATGTCGAGGTTTGGAGGGATCGGGAGGGGGACGGCGGAGGATGAGGGCGTTGAGGGGATGTTGACTTGTGAGAGGGCGCGTTGTTGAGGGTGCGAGACGGCCTGGATCAACTCGTCCGAGTACCAGAACACCTCGTTCGGGATCTCCATCACGAAGCTCAATCCAAGCACAAGACACTCCATCTCTTCCTCCCTGCGCACTTCAATCCCCAGCGCGTCCCTCAACTGCCGGTAGAACTTGTGCGCCCCGCCTCCCGTCGCCATAATCTTGACGTTGCGCTTCATGACTTCGACGGGGACGCGGTTCGCCTGTGCCGAGGACGAGATGAGCGTCTCGAGGTAGGTGATCAGGCTTGACAAATCGGACGTCTCGAACTTGACGAAATTCAGGCGGCCGCCGCTCGGGAAACGAGAGGTCGAGGATCTTCGTCGCAGTCGGGAGTGGAAGGCGCGAGAAGAGGCAGAGGGAGAGTGAGAGGGTGGTCGGTGCGACAACGATTTGGGACCGAGGATCCCGTTCGGTTTCGCTTGGTGCGGTTGGGGAGGGGAGGGTGTTCGTCGTGGCTCCCATTGAGGGGGTTGCTGGTTCGAGGTGGAAGGAACGGGCGTTGCCGGCTGGGCGGGAGATTCGACGAAGGGCGAGGAGGAAGGGGAGGGCGAGGCGATGCCGTTGGCCGAGGGTCTCGCTTCTCGTGCGGATGACCGCGTGAAGTAGACGACCTTGGCGAGGGAGCCGCCGATCTGTGTGGAGCTTTCCATCAGCGAGACTCGTGATGCGACCGGAAGGAGCGACGCACGTCGACGGCGATGTGCGAGATCATTTCCTCGTGGTGAGGGAGGTACACCTCGGGGCTGTTCGAGAGATCGTTAGCGTGAGGTTCTCGCACACGCAAAGTCTCAACGAGCTCCTTAAACAAGAAGTCCCTTAGACAGTCGAGCGACGGAACTGGACTCACTCCTCCGAATTGCTCGAGACGATCTCTGCGCCCCTGACATCCACGAGCAGCTGTGTCCCGGCAGGCGACGGGAGCTGCGAGTCCTCCATCACGAGGGGTGGGTCGTGTGAGCGGGGCGGGGTCGGTGCGAGGTGAGGAGGGGGTTGGGGAGGAGAGGGTCGAGGGGTGGAGTCGAGGTCGTCCAAGTCTAAGGACGCTCTAGTTGCAGTGCTCGTGCGGGATATGCGCTCGGTCGACTCTGGCGGGTCGAGCGAGGCTCGGGAGAGGTCCGCTGGGAACTGATGAGGCGATGAGACGACGCGGGAGTGGTTCGAGCGGGTGAGTCTGAGTCGTAGCTAGCCTGTGCAGACCCTCGTCAACCAGTTAGAGCAGTAGCAAGCAGGAGAACGAGGGCGAGAGGAGTCGGAGGTGGACGGGCTCCGGCGAAGAGGGGAAACTCGTCCCGGTCAACTCTGCCACACCAGCTCGTACTGCTTAGCGAATACTCGGACAATACATGCGAATACATACAACGAATTACCACACTCGCAGAACCGCACCCGGACGACTACTGTCAGGCGAGCTCGACCGTCGCCTCGTCCTCATCTCGCTCACCCTCACCCGCTCTGCTCACTCTGCTGGCCAGGGTTGCTCCTCTCGCTCAGTCTCTCCTTCTGTCGCACGCTACACCCGCACACACAGCAGCGCACAGCGAAAGATGGTGCGTCCTCCATCCCTCACTCTCGCACAGCCACAACCGGCTCGAAACTCACACCCTGCCACGACACCCGCAGGGAAAGGACCAGAAGAAGACGGGAAAGGGTACGTCCACTCTCTGCACGCTGACCATGGTGCGCGGCGGCTGACCTGGGTT
Source organism: Rhodotorula toruloides NP11 (assembly GCF_000320785.1). Classification (NCBI taxonomy): domain Eukaryota; kingdom Fungi; phylum Basidiomycota; class Microbotryomycetes; order Sporidiobolales; family Sporidiobolaceae; genus Rhodotorula; species Rhodotorula toruloides. The sequence goes on along the minus strand of NW_015622981.1, from coordinate 45,093 downwards.
GCATGTCGTGCTCGCGCAGGCCGTCTCGATAAATGGTAAGGAGCGGGCTGGCTGCGCGCAGTGGAGGAACGAGGAAGGCTGACCTCTTGCATGTGCACTTCGTGAACAGGTACCAGCTCGCCAAGTGAGTGTCCCGCCGGCCACCTGCACACGACCGTCCACCCCGTTGACTCTCCTCACCGTGCGCAGAGAGCAAGGCTACCGCGCCCGTTCGGCCTTCAAGCTCGTCCAGCTCAACCGCAAATACGACTTCCTCGCCTCGGCACGCTGCGTGATCGACTTGTGCGCGGCACCAGGAGGATGGCTTCAAGTCGCCGCCAAGCAGATGCCGGCGCAGAACTCGATCATTATCGGTGTCGATTTGGTTCCCATCAAGCCTATTCCGCGGTGTGTCACGCTGGTGGAGGACATCACGACCGAGAGTTGTAGGAGGGCGTTGAGGGCCGAGATGAAGGACTGGAAGGCGGATGTGTGAGCGCGCGCTCTCCTTCCCGCACAACGCTACCGTACTGACAGTCCGCGCATGCAGCGTCCTGCACGACGGAGCGCCGAACGTCGGATCCGCCTGGGTTCAGGACGCCTTCACGCAAGTCGAGCTCGTCCTAGCCTCTCTCAAGCTCGCAGTGGAGTTCCTCCGTCCGGGCGGCACATTCTGCACCAAAGTCTTCCGTTCGAAGGACTACAACTCGCTCTTGTGGGTCTTCAACCAGCTCTTCACCAAAGTCGAGGCGACCAAGCCTCCTTCGTCGCGTAATGTCTCGGCAGAGATCTTCGTCGTTTGCCAGGGGTACCTCGCGCCTGCGAAAATCGATCCGAAGCTCCTCAACCCCAAGTTTGTCTTTGCCGAGGCGGACGGAGTCGGACTCGACGACGACGAGCGCAAGATTACCGAGATTGACGCGGCGGGCGACGATGTCGATGCCGAGTCGGGCAAGGGCAAGAAGAAGGTCAAGACGTCGGTGAACCCTCTCGCGAAACTCGACGGAAAGGCCGTCACGACCAAGGACGTCATGACGCCCGCGTCGCTCAACGTCTTTGCGCCGGAGAAGAAGCGCAAGCAGCGTGAGGGTTACGACGACGAGGATCGGATCTTGTACCGCGAGTGCAGGGTCATGGAGTGGGTTCGACACCAGGACCCGATTGGCGTATTGAGTATGGTCAACAAGATGACCTGGGCCGATGACGAGGACAAGAAGTGCGTTGTCGAGCGTTCCTTTCTCCGCGCTTTCGTTGCTGACGCCAGTCCGAGCAGGCTGCTGAAGAACCCGCTCACGACGAGCGAGATCAAAGCGTGCGTCGAGGACCTCAAGGTGCTCGGCAAGAAGGACTTCAAGATGCTCCTCAAGTACCGCGCTGCGATCCGTGAAGACGTGCGTCTTGCCCACTCGCTTTCGGTTGTTGCTCCCTTTGTGCAGATGACTAATTCGATGCTCGTATCGTCGTACAGCTCGGCTTGGACGTCAAGGTCGACGAGAAGGAGGAGGTTACGGAGACGATCGACGTTCAGCCGCTCGACGAAGAGGAGCAAATCACGCAGGAGGTGCGTACAGTTCCCTTCGCGCACCCGTCTATGCCATCGCTTACGCTGAATCGCACGCAGCTCGAACGCCTCGCGCGTGAAGAAGCGCTCAAGAAGCGCCGCGACCGGCGCCGCGTGAACGAGAAGAAGCAGCGCGAAGTGCAGCGCATGCAGCTCAACATGGTCACGCCTATGGATATCGGTCTCGAGCGCCAGGACGGGGTTGATGATGCAGACATGTTTGATTTGGGCGAGGTCGAGGGCGGGAAGGAGCGCAGGGGTGTGAATGGGGAGTTGGGCAGCGATGCGGATGAGGGTTTGAGCGAGGAGGACGAGGAGGAGGTTGCGCGAAAGAGGCAGAGGAGGTTGCCGCTCAACCCGATTCCGGAGGCGGCGCTCGCTGCTCAGAACGCCGAGGACGACGACGAGGACGTGTCGGACACGGAGCGTCGGACTCGTCGGCTTGAAGAGTCCCTCGACATCCTCTACGACTCGTACCAGCAGTCGAAGCTTGAGCGCGACGCCAAGCACAAGGTCAAGGAGCAGCGGAGGAAGAAGGCGCTGGCGGAGGGCGGCGAGTTCAAGGGTCTCGACGACGAGGCGCAGGACAGTGACGAGGAGTCGGAGGAGTCGGACGGGATCGACAGCGACCCTGCGCCGCAGCCTTCGGACGACGAGGACTCGTCGGACGAGGAGGAAGAGCCCGTTGCCCCGACCGCGTCGACTTCCAAGGCTGGCTTGATCACCTCTCTCAAGCAGAACAAAATCCTCTCGACGAGCGCCAAGTCGCGTCAGGCGGCGATGTGGTTCGACCAGCCTGCGTTCAAGGGCTTGCCTGGCGGTGGGCTGGAGGCGCTTCTTGGTGGAAGCGGGTCGGACGACGAGGATGACGAGATGGATGGTGACGAGGAGGACGCGAGTGAGGATGACGAGGGCGTGCGGACTGTCTGGGACGAGATGGGCGAGGGATCGGACGAGCAGGAGGAGGACGACGAGGAGAGCGACGAGGAGAGCGATGACGACTTCCGTGGCGCGAGGGAGGAGTTCGTCGAGGACGAGGACATGGAGGATGAGGCCGACATTGACGCGCAGGAGCAAGCCGAGGTCGAAAAGGCGCAGCGGATAGCCAGTACGTTCACGATCGCTTCCTTCCGTTTCGCACTCTCGCTCATCGCATTCCGCCCGCAGAGCTCGGCTTGACGACCGCCGAGGCGATGACTCTCGCCCAGCAGCTCGTCAACCAGGAGCGGACGAAGACGCAGCTCGTCGATGAGGGCTTCAACCGCCACACCGACATCATCGGCGGCGGGCGGCGACGGCCTTCCGACCTGGTTCATCGACGACGAGCAGCGCCATTTCCGCCACAACATCCCCGTCACGAAGGAGGCCGTCCAGGCGATCCGCGACAAGCAGCGTGCGCTCAACGCCCGGCCGATCAAGAAGGTTGCCGAGGCCAAGGCGCGCAAGAAGATGCGCCAGATCCGCCGCCTCGAGAAGATGCGTGCCAAGGCGCAGGGCATCAACGACGACGAGGAGAACGGCTTGACGGAGAAGGAGAAGGCCGCTTCCATCGCCAAGATCCTCGCCAAGTCGAGCAAGGCGGGCAAGCAGAAGAAGCCCGAGACCAAGGTCGTCGTCGCTCGCGGTGCCAACAGGGGTATCAAGGGCCGTCCCAATGGCGTCAAGGGCAAGTACAAGATTGTCGACCCGCGTCAGAAGAAGGAGGTGCGCGCGCTCAAGCGCATCGCCAAGCGCGACCGCAAGAACGGCGGCAGGCGCAAGGCGAACAAGTGAGCGCGGTGGATGCGGCAGTGCTAGATCTCGTCTCGTTGGGTGTCTTGCGGTACTCTCCTCTGTCACATGCTGTAACACCTGCGCACGCCGTTCCCTTCACCGGAAGTTGCAGCGCCGCGAGTCTGTCCCTCCCTCGGATGCCCGGTCTCGCTCGATGTTTAATCTGTGCATCGCGTTCCGTTGGCATCGCGCTACCCTTCGAGTACGCCCTTCCCTCGCCCACTCTCCCACCACGCATCGCTGATCAAGTCTTCGTGCACGACGACCAGTCTCCGCTTCGGCTTGGCAGGCTTCTTTCGTTGTCGCATCTTGACCGGTGCTGGCGTAGAGTTGGTTGACGGAGAGTTGGCGGATTGAGCGGAGGCGGGAGAGGGAGATGTTGAAGGCGAACACGACGGCTCGTCCTGCGAGGATGGGCTGTCTCAGTACCGCGCCTACACCCTCGAGACATCGAAGAGCTCGCACCGTCGAAGCTGGAGCGTTCTCTGTCGGCGGCCCTTCCTCCCAGATGACCAGACTGCCCTTCCTATACATCGGCTCGAGGTTGTTGTAGTTGATGCCAAACTGGGAGAAGAGGATCTCCTGCTTCTGACTCGAGATCGTGCCCTGCGACGCGAGAGAGTGAGTCGCGTTCTGACCGACAGAGGGACAGCGGACGCACGCTCAACTCCTGCTCAGCTTCGACCGGTGTCCGTCCGCCCTGTAGAACCAGCGCCCAGAAGACCGTGTTGTACATGTTGTTAATGTGCGCTGCATGCGTTCGATATGAATCAGCAAACGAAGCCCTGGAGGAAGGAGAAGAACACACTGTCGACTTGTCGCCATCGCAGATAATCCCGCACTTCCGCCTCGTTCGTGTACTGGACGACTCTGCGTGCACAGAACTCGTCAACAATGCGTCTTCTTTGGCTGTAAAGTGACTGGACGCACCGTCCGTCGAAGACAGGCAGTTCCTCCAACTTCAAGGGTGAGTTCGGGAAGTACTGCGGCCAGAGTGCGACGTAGGCTGCCGTGAAGACAGAGACAACCAGTGTGACGAGTTTGCTGTCGGGTCCAGCAGTACCATCGAGTAAGCGAGAGCGAGGAGAGACGGCGCAAGTCTGCGAGACACACCTGGATCTTCGGCCGTGCAGTTTGCAACTCCGCTTGAAGACGAAGCTACGACTTTCAACGTCAGTCACTCTGGCTTTCCGTGCACGCCAAAGAGGCCAGAACGCACCTGTACTCGTCGCTCTCGCCGAAAGCCATCACGCACTCCCCGTTCAACTCCCTGCCGCCGACAACCCGCTTCGCTGCCTCGTTCATGAGCGTAAGAGCGTTCCAGTCATTGGGCTTGTCAAAGTTGTGCGCCTTGGAGAAGCCATGAAAGCCCTTGCCGTCTATCCGGATCACGAAGAAAGTCGAGGGAAGGAGCGGGTCCGGCAGCTCGAAGCCCTTGACGTAGGTGTAGCGACTCCCTGCCATCAGAAGCGTTCTCTGAGGACGGTGCCAGGTGCTCGTCAACGCCTGCGAGGGTGCGCAGCGGGTGCAAGTGAGCGGTTCAAGGTCAAGAGGAGGGCGACTCGAAGAGTTGACCTCGACTGCTCCCGCTCTCGGCTTGTTCTCGCCTGTACTACCGCGAGACGCTCTGTCGCTGCCTGTGTCTCGCCATGCAGAGTGCTCCCGGCCGACCAGGCCAACAGGCCGTCGCGAAACCCTACTCTCAACCCGGAGTCGCCAAGCCGGCAGCACCGCGAAGGACAGCGGGACAGGCGATCAGGGGAAGCCAGAGGGCTGCAGTACGAGAACGATGGGACCGAGTTTTTGGAGGACGTGCGTACAGCTTTCCTCCCCGCGACGCAGTCCTCATCGCTTCCCTCGCGAAGAACAAACAGAGCTGACCTGACGTCTCACTGCATGCAGAGGCTTTCCTTGAGCCTGGTCCGACGAATCGCCTCGTGCTGTCCATGCGGTCGGGCATCCCGGCAGAGGTGGACTTCGGCCTGGGACACCTCGTCCAGGTCACCTCGATGGAACCGGACCTCGTCCGCTTTAACGAGATGCCCGGCTTGCTCGACGGATGTCTCGCCTTGATCCGGGATTACCTCGAGCGGCGGCGGGCAGACCGGCTACGAGGAACACCTGCGATGACCCCCTTCGTCGGTGAGGAGGGCAGGGACGTCGTGCGGCGACGAGCGGGAGAGGCTGCCCTGATTCTGCGGAATCTGGCGCCGGAGAAGCGGAGTCAGGAGCCGCTCAAGGAGAGCAAGAAGCTGAAGAAGGTGCTCTGCGAGGTTCTGGAGGAAGGCATGGTGGACGAGCTGGACGCAGAGGAGACGACCGAGATTCGGGTCTACCTCCTCGACGTGCTCGAATGCATCGCCGAGCACATCCCTCTCGCCCTCCCTGGTCACGCCATCGCTGCTGCCGCCGTCGACGACGACAAGGACGACCGTCCACTTCCCAAGCCTGAACCGCTCGACTCGCCTTCGGTCCGCCTCTTCCCCCTTCTGGTCGCCCTTACCCGCTCCACCGACCGCGCACTTGTCCTCGGCGCTTTCCGCTGCCTTACGGCCCTCGCTCTGAACGACAAGTCGGACGCTGTCTTCGCCCTCCTCACCTACGAAGCCATCGAGCCCCTCCCGAAGCCTCATCCTCATCCTATCCAAACCGCCATCGAGCTCCTTCCCGTCAGCGACGCCGAGCTCAGCCTCGCCATCCTCGAGTTCCTCTACCAGCACACCCTCCTGCCGTCCAATGCCGTTCTCTTCGCCTCTCGTCCTGAACTCGCGGGTATCCTTCGACTGGTCTTCAGCAAATTCCACATCCGTGCAAAGCTCGAGGAGATCGACATCGACGTATCCACGGCGCCGTTCGAGGGTAAGCAGTACCACGACTCGCACGGCTTCAAGCACTTGCGGAAACCGACGGGCTCGTCGAAGGCGACCGAGGGCAGTCTCGTGACGGCTGGCGAGCTGGCGCGCTTGCTACCACTGCCAGAACCGCAGCGGGTATTGACATGGTGAGCGACTACTGACACACCACTTTAGCGAAAGCTAACATGATTGAACCCCCGCAGGATGCGCCTTGTCTTTGAGATGGATCCGCAAGGCTCGATCCAGCAAACGGAGCTGTGGCAAGCGTACCGCGCGCAGTTCGAGTTGAACTTGCGACCAGGACACCCGCAAATGTTCCCGGCGGCCGACGTGATCAAGTACTCGACGACGGCGTTTCCTGAGTCGGTCCCGATGGTGAGCGAGGAGGGCGGAGCGCGCAGATTCATCATCAAGGGGCTCAAGCTGAAGGACCGACCCGGTCCGTCGCAATTTGCCTGGTTCTCCTGTTCGCAGCTGACGAGCTTCGCCTCTCCAGAACTCGACGGCCGACGCGCGTGCAAGTGGATGGGCTGCCACGCGCAGATCAGCGCCGTCGACAAGCCTCTCACCTGCTACCAACACCTGCACACCTCTCACATCGCGACCTCGAACCCTCCGACCGCCTGTCAGTGGCTCGGCTGCAACTACGCGACCTCGCAGACAGCAGACGCCCTCCGAATTGCCGAGCTCCTCCTTCACGTCCGCACGCATCTCCCGCCTCTCTCCTCCGCCTCTCTCGCCGTCTCCGAAGGATCCCCGCTCAAGCCCATGCCGGCCGTTCTTCACCACCAGCGCTTCCATGCCGAGAAGGAGGGTACAGCTTTCGACTCGAGCGCGACAGGTCACGGCTTTTTTGCCGCACTCGTCGTCCGCAATCTCGGTCGCGTCGCCAAGCTCGCCGTCGATGCCCGCACTTCCGCCGCGGCGTCTGCTGCGTCAGGCAAGGGTGCGAGCGGTTCTGCCCTCGTCGCGAGTGGCAACGCAGCGATCGGGCGACTCGCCGGCGACCAGCAGTCGATCTTCGAGGCGTTCGCAGCGGCCGCCGAGGGTAGCGTCAAGAAGGAGGGCGTGCTCAACCGCCTGCAAAAGGTCGACTACGCCGCCGGTCTCCCGCTCGCAGAAGCGCTCGTCGGCATGCAGGACGCGCTCAACGCGACCGTCATGAGCGATGTCACGCTCGGCAAGATTCTTGGCGAGACGGCGCTTCAAGTCGAGGAGTGCAGGAGGGGCTTGAAGAAGCTGCGAGCGGCAGCGTCGGCGACTTCGCAGGACGTCGAGATGAAGGTGCAAGCATGAGCGTTGTAGTCTTTGCTGTCGTAACAAGGCGTTGTGTTGTACTCTCTCTCCGAGCGCAAGGGTTACGAAAGCGCATTCTACTCGACTCTTCAGCCACCCGTCCTGACGACTCGCTCGAGTTCCGCCCGCTCGAGTATGACGGCTTGTCGCGCGAGATCCGCATCGTTCCGCGTCGTCTTTGCGCGAGTGTACCAATCGCCGAGGAACTCGAAGACACGATCGAGTTGAGCGATCTTGTCCTGACCAGATCGTCCGCGTTTCTCGTCGTATCGCCTCAATTCGGCGTGGAGGAAGAAGGAGTCGGGATAGGGCTCCATCGGTGTCGTCGAGACCTGTCGATTATGGCGTGCAAGGACGGTCCGGATATGCCGCTGCCACGAGCTGTTTAAGGGGAAGCTGGCGTCCCAGATCTGAATGAAGCGCAGGGGGTTACTCGGCGTCCTGCTGTCGTGATCGGTGATTTGCTCCTCAAGGAAGCGGACCGTTAAGTCCTCGTCGTCGTCGAACAGTGCGATGGGGCAGACGTGAAGGCGTTCGAGGGCGGGATAGGTCCACTCGTAGATAGAGCAGGCAAAGGTCCGCAATGCTTCGCCGTTCTGACCCTTCATCTCGAGGATCTTGAGGCGCGGTAACTTCCAGGTGGGCATCTCTTTGCGTGCTGTCGAATTCTCGGTGAACTCGAGAACTAGGTGCTCGAGCGAGTCGGCAAACATCGAGACGAACTCGAGCGTGTCCTGAAGCAACCCGTCGAAGCCGATCGTGATGTGTCGAAGTCGAGGCAGACCGCCTTTCCAATCGTCGTCTGACGAGCAGAATGCCTTGAATGTTGACACCCGCACACCCGTCCACTTGAGCGTCTCAAGCTGCGTCATATCGGCGAAGAGTTTCGGCAGGAGGAGGGTCTGCATCGAGATCGAATAGTTGAACTCCGCCAAGTCGCCACGCAAGTGTAGACTGTGTAGACCGCGTGTCGCCTGTATGGCCCGCATGAAGCACATACGCTCGTCCATTTCGAGGTCGAGCGACGTGACATTGGCGAAGAGGGAAGGGAGGCCGAGGGGATCGTTTCCGCCAGGCTCCGTCATGAACGAACATTCTGAGAGATGGTCCTGCTGAAGTAATCCAGTGGCTAGGACGTTTGAGAGCCCTGGACGTTTGACGATGATTTTGTTAAGGCGCGAGAAGAAGGGGGAAAGGAGCAGGACCGCTTGGAGGTCGGAGTCGCCGTCAATCTTGTCGAAGTGTAGCGTCTCGACAAATTTGCCGTAGCGAGGCGCGATGCGATGCCGATAAGCTGCGAGTCCGGGAGGCCTTGACAGTCTGTTCAAGTACATGTCAGGACGACTCTGGAAGTCTGGCGACAGACAACGCACCTTGAAGCGATACGGTGCCGCCGCAACGGACCACGAGCGCGAGAGGCGAAAGAGGGAGCCGATCGAGAATCGGTACGTATTGCCGATGTCGCGCATGTGTTGCAGAAGGTTGGCCGAGTCCCAGCGGCCCTCTTGAGTATACGTCAACACGGTCCCAAAGCACTCGTCGAGCCATGTGTCCTGCCGCCAGCAGTAGTGCGCAATCTTCTGCTTGATCTCGAGCGGGAGACGATCGTACGACCAGGCGGGGACGGGTTCGTCGGATTCGGACGAAGAGGAGGAGCTGCGGGAGGACATGGCGTGGATGTCGAGACGTGGCGGGAAGAGGGAAACGCTGGGGTACTACAGGAGACTATTGTCAGCGCTCTGGGCAGTACAAAGCTGGAAGAGCTCGCCTGCGACGTACGAGTGCGGTTCGGGAGCTTCGAGCTGATGAAGACGAGGACAAGGAAGGAGAAGGCGCGGCGGTCTGTCGATCGTAAAGCAGGTAGCGCACGCTCGATGGTGCTGGATATCAAGCTGGCAAGCCCGCAGAGCGAGGTGAAGATGGAGAAGGAGGGAACCACCTCGTCCGAGCAGGTCTGCGTTCGACCATCACCGCGCACACGCTTGCAGAAGTTCATAAGCCCGGTGCAGCGCTCACTCGACTGAACGAAGCTGTCTCTGGGACTCGCCGCGGTCCGCGTCGCCCTGCTCCACCTCCCTCCTTCGACTCGCTTGCCGTGTCCGAGGTGCTGCACTCAGCTGGGCGACTTGCGTTAGGTCCTTACGCTGACCTTGCGACATCGACGACGATGCGGAGGCAGCTGGACTCAACCGGAGGACGACGGCCGCATTGTTTTCGACGCGGGAAACCAACTCTCCACTTCAGGCTTCAGGCTTGAACCGTCGAACGCACAGAACCGCTTGACTGCACATATCCGAGCCACACAAAGCTATGCACTTCAGTGTGCGGCCTCTGATCCCGTCCTCACGACCCTCTCCAGCTCCGCTCGACCCAGAGCAACCGCAATCTTCGCGAGGTCCGACCCGTCACCCGCTGCCGTAGCCCGCTCAAACCAGCTCTGGACGTAGTTCAGCGTCTCCTCGATTGACGCGGCTGCCTCGCTCGAAGACCACGCCGGGACGTTGTCGACAGCACGGTCGAACTCGGCATGCAAGGCGAACGAGCCGACGAAAGGCTCCATCGGCCCCGCCGTGATCCTTCGGTCTGCGCGACCGACTGCTGATTGCAACCTTGTCATAGCCCACATAGGCAACGGGTACAGGCGGTTAGAGACATGGATTTGTCGCAAGCTGTTGCACGGGTCTGCCTCGTCGAACTTCTTGATGGCCTGCCGCAGGCAATCCACGGCGTCTCGCACTTCGTATGCTGAAGTTGCTTTGGGGCGGAAAGTGAACGACTCGAGTGCAGGAAAGGCGGTGGGGTTGATCGACGCTGGGAAGGTGAAGAAGAACCTGGAGTCCTTGGTGACCGCCGACGCCTCGATGGCCTTGACGTGCGGGAAGACGTGACTGACCTCGCAACAGCATCCATGGGCCGTGATGAACCTGAGTGAGAAGTTCTCAAGCGAGTCGGCAAAGTGTGCGGCCAATCTGATTAGCCACATGTCGCCGTCCACGTCGAGAGTGAGGCTGCGAATGCGTGGCAGTGGTTGACCCCAGATTGGTCGGAACGCCGACACTTCGGAGAGCGGGACATGCAGCGTCTCGAGTAGCGGGCACGAGACCAAGATACTGGCTAGCTGCGAGACGCCCGGGTTGCCGCGCCCGTAGTTGGCCAACTTGTACACCTGCAGTTCGCGAAGTGACTTCGCTGCATCCGCGAGCTTTTGGAGGGTGGACCACGAGCCCAACTCAAAGTGGACCGTCGTGAGGCGTGCGATGACCGGCTCGGAGAGCGGGGTGTTCGAGAGGAACGAGGTCAAGCTCAGAGCTTCGACTTGCGGCATGGAGGCTGGGTTGTGATAGGTCTCGCACTGCAGCACGCGCTCGAATCCGTCGAACGTAAGACGCAGGTCTTCGATGTTTGGCATGAAGGGGAGGAGGGGGAGCAACGACTGCAGGATCGCTTGGTCGCTCTTGTCGAACTCGAGCGAACGAAAGTACTGTCCGTAGAGCGGGGCGATGCGATAGCGGAAGAGGAAGCTCGTCGTCCGGGAGACTTTGCAATGCTGTGGTCCCGAGAGAAGAGCGGTCAACAACCATTCTTCGCACGTTCGGCGGGGTAGTGACGACTCACCGAGAACCGAAACGGTGCTGCAGCAGCGCTCCAAGACTTCGACAGCCGAAACAGCGCGCCAACAGAGCTCCCGTACGTCCTCCGCAAGTCCTTCACATGCTGCTTCAGGTTCTCCGCGTCCCTGTTCTCCGCGGAGCAGAAGCTCGAGATTGTATCGAGGCACGAGCGAGCCCAGTCGTCTTGCTGCCGACAACGCTGAGCGATCGACTTCTTGAGTTCGAGCGGGAGGAGGTCGAAGGACCAGGATCGCACGGTGAGCTGCACGGTGGCGGGGGGAGGGGGAGGCGCGGCCATTGTGGAGGATGGGGAGCGCTCGGGAGCTCAGCGAGGGCGAGCAGCGGGAGGAGGAGAACAGGGAAGAAAGGGGATGGAGTCCAAGGGCCGCGAGCACGGAACGGGGGACGTCGCGAGGCTAATGCCCGTGTGCAGTGAGACGCAAAGCCCTTAGCGAAAGCGCCAGCAGGGCCGCAGGGTGAAAGCGAGCGAGCAGGCGGAAGACAAGCTGCGTCCCGAACGGTCAACCAGCGACTTTCTCTTCGACTCTCGCGCTCGCCCTGACAATCTACTATCTGTATGCGAAGTGTGTGTCTGTTGCAGAGGCGTTTGAGCGCCAGAACGAGTGATCTAGCGACTGAGGAGAGGACGGAGGGAATCATGCGAATGAGTCTACAATGAATGGAAGCGGGATGGAGGCGTGATGATGTGAACAGAACAATGTGGAGAAGGACAACGTCGAGAGGGCAGTGTGAAAGCTAGTCCAACGAAACGGGCGCGAGCAAAGCCGCTTTTGAGGGGTGAAAGGCGAAGAGGGGGTCGTGTCGAGGTCGAATGCTACAGAACTTGAGGTGGCGCGATAAAACGAGTGTGTTGTTGGGTCTTCCTGGGCGCGGTCTAGAGTCCCGCATTCTCCATCGCGCGACTCCACCTCTCGACATCCCTCTTGCCCATCCCGCTCTGGAGAACCGGCAGCGGACCGCCGACCGCGCGCTCATGGTAGTTCTTCAACACGCGCAGCGAGTCGACGTCGATATCTGAGCGCCAGAGGAGACGTGGCCAGCGCGAACGGCCGCGGTAGGAGTCTTCGGCTGCTGCTTGGGTTGGAGGCGAGGGCTGAGGAGGCGGACGGGTTTGCGGGTGCGGATCGGGCGCGGGTTTGGGCGCGGGGTGGGAGACGAGAGGGAGAGCTGGGGGAGGGAGGCGAGCGGGCGAAGGGATGTCGGGGAGCGACGAGGGTTGGGGCCAAGGCGGAGAGTTGGCGTCGTCGTCTTCTGCGACTTCGGCGAGCGAGATCGAAGCGAACGGAGCGGTCAAGTCGACGATGGCCTTGCCTTTGCCCTTGGACGCGGCGGCGGCGGACGAGGCGACGGCATCGACGGCGGGGAAGGGTGGGGTAACGAGGAAGTCGTCGTCGTCGTCCTCGGACGAGAAGCCGCACGCGTCTGCGTCTTCCTCGTCGTACTCTGTCGAGCTGCCGGACGAGTAGGTCGACGCGAGAGACGCGCGGCGGGGTGCGGACCACGGGATCGCGGCAGGAGTCTTGAGGGGGGTCGATGCCGAGCCCGACGGCGACGCGCTGGACGAGGCCTGCGGTGACTGGGCCAAGGCGGGCATGATGTCGCGGATGGTGTCGAGGTCTGCAAGGGTGTCCAGGGTGTGACAAGTCAGCTCGAGTGTGCGTCGTGGAGGGGAAGCGGGTGGAAGGCGGAAGAGGCGAGAGAGCGGACTCGCAAGTGGGGGGGTGCGTGGGACTCACAGGGCTTGGCCGAGAGGAACGCGAGTGGGTCGCTGTGTTGTTGTTGGGTGTGTGCGTGCTGCTGGCGGTGTGCGAGCTGCGCAGACCCGGATGCGAGACGAGGGAGGGCCATCCGAACGTGCCGATGGGGCGATGCAGGCGGAGAGAGAGAGGGAGGGGTGGGTGCTGCGACCGTTGGGTGTGGCGAGGCTGCTGCGTGTGGTTGTCGTCGCAGTGTGTTATGCCTCGTAAACAAGCAGCAGTACAAGGGAGAGCGGTGAGAGAGGGAGAGAGGCGTCGATGCCGAGTTGGGCGCTGACTTGGCGCCGACTTCGCAACCTCGCGCCATCGCCCGCCTCGCTTTGACTCTCCAGTCATGACTGGGCTCACTGCTCGCACTATTGCACCACGAGATAAGCACTCCATCAAACACAATCCACCATCAGAATCGGCGACGATGGCGCGCAACAAAACGTGCTCGCCGCTTCGAAACGTGCGGGCGAACAAGTCTCGCTCGCTCCATACTGTACCCCGCGATCTGGCGCGGACTTGAGCGTGCATGCGAGAGAGCACACATGTGCAGCTCGGAGCGCCATTACAACGCCGCTGCGATTCCAGCCCGAGGAGGAATTCCGTCCGTCGTTGCTGCTGCGAAGTCGTCGCTCGACCGTTACGAAGCTGCACCCGCTCATGCTTCGTCTGGGTCGTCGTCGTCTTCGTTCGCTGCACCGGCAAGACGACCCGCTCCGTCGTCCTGCTCCTGCTCATTCCTGCTTCTCGACAATCGTCAGCTTCCTGCCCTTCCCATCGCGCACAAAAGGAACTGAAAACGCACCCAGCTTCCTTGCTCGCCTTCTTACTCGCCCGCGGCTTCGCCTGACGCCGCTTGACCTGGATCGAGGGGTACCCTCCCGGTGGCGGGAGAGTGACGGCTGGGCGAATATCTGCGTGAGCGCTCGGAGCGGGGGAGAAGAAAGAGAGTAAGGACGCACGAGGATGCCGAGAGGGCCCGAAGAGCGCTACGAGTTGCGCCGAAAGCGTCTCGAGAATCCTTTGCGTCGCTCCGTCCTCATCAACCCTCTTCTTCGCGCACGGAAGGAAGAATCCCGAACGCACTGCTCATCGATCCCCATCTCCCTCGCTACACTCACCACCTCTTCCCACCCGACCCCTCTCCGGTCCCTCTCCACTCCCCTCTTGCGATCGTCCTTCCTCCCCTCCTCGTCCCTCTCGCGAGTGGACCAATAATCGTAAGCCGGAAAAGCGGACTTGGGGACGCAGTCTGCTAGGCGAGTGAGGAGTTGGTCCAGGAGGGAAGGGAGGGCGAGGAGCGAGGGAGGAGGGACGGGGGAGTCGGCGTCTGAATTGAGCGGGTCCGAGTCGTAGTCGTTCTCGGTTGAAGAGTCTAGATCAGGTTGTGCAGAGGGAGAAGAGGGAGCGAGTGGGCCGTCTGGACCGTATGCAGATCGAGGACCGCGACGGCGGAGACGAGGGATCGGGTCGGGTCGAGTACGGCGATAGACGCGTTCGTATTCCCCCGCCAACGCATCCTCGAGCGAATCTGGCCCGAGTGCGGATCCAAGAACCGAAGAATGTAGAGGCCACCGCGCCATCTTGGCCAACGCGACGGACGAAGGGAGCGGGAGAATCTCGGCGCCGTCCGAGTCGTATTCGAGGCGGTGGCGGGGGTCGTCTGAGTCGTCGTTCTGCGGGCCGCGCGAGAGGGGAAAGGGGTGGAGAGAGCGGCAGGGATCGTGAGCGGCCTTTGCGGAGGGGCGCTTCTTCCGAGCGCCTGGAGCGGGCGTGCCAGCTTGCGACTCGTCGTCGTCGGCCGCATCGTCGTCCTTCCGCTTCATCGCCTCGTTGCGCTCTTCCTCCCTCTTCTGCAACTGTAGCGCCCTCCACTCCTCCTCCGCCGCCTCCTCCTCTTCTTCCCTCCTCCTCCTCAACGCCTCCCACTGCACCAACGCCCGTCCCAAATCCATCCCCTCTCGCGCCGCATCATGCAGCGCAGACCTGTAGATCCCCTGATCCAACAGGCGCCAGTACTTTCTCCCGCGCACGGTTTGGGCGCTGGGAATGCCGAGGGGGTCGGTCCAGTCGTCGGAGGAGAGGGAAGCGCCTTCGAGGGCTTGAAGGGGGAGGTCCGCGTCGGAAGCGTCGGCGTCGGAGGGGGAGTAGTCGGTACCAGCACCGCCGGAAGAGGCTGGAGCGGGCGTAGCGATCCGAACACGCTTTTTGGACTTCTTCTTCGGCTTGTCGGGCGCCTCGATAGCCTTCTCCTTGCCCTTCTTCCTCTTGGCCCGCTTCTCCTTGCCCTTCTCCTCCACCTCAGGCGGTCCCTCGGCCCGCTCCTCCT
This sequence comes from Rhodotorula toruloides NP11, assembly GCF_000320785.1. Lineage (NCBI taxonomy): Eukaryota > Fungi > Basidiomycota > Microbotryomycetes > Sporidiobolales > Sporidiobolaceae > Rhodotorula > Rhodotorula toruloides. Next base: position 29,923 of record NW_015622981.1, on the reverse strand, counting down.
TCCGCCGCTTCACATCAGCTCCCTCCTCCCCTCCCTCGCTCCTCCTCCTCTTCCGAACCTTCAACTGCCGAGCCTTTGGCGCATACCCTCCCTCTCCTTCTCCGTCCTCATCCCACTCTGCAAACTCCACCTCCCCATCATAAGCCCGCTCCTTCCCCTTGCCCTTCCCCATTCCCCGCGAACGAGAGATGTTCAGACTCGCCCTCCTCGATGCGGACCGCGACGACGGCGCTCGAAAGCCCGCAGCAGCAGACGCGGAAGCAGCAGGAGAGTCTAGCGTGTGAGCGGAAGTCGAGGCGCGTGGCATGCTGAAGCGCAAGAGGCAGAGAGTCGGTTTGGAAGAGACTGTTCCCCTCGCTCGCCTGTCGGGCTGCTGGGCGTTGCTAGCTGGGCTTGTGGACTGCTCTTCTACTCGCCGGAACAGGCTCGAAGGTGCGCACGCGCTCGCTCACTCTCTCTCACCTCCTCGCGGTTCTCATCAGTTCAACGACACACAGGCCTTGCAAGTCGACTAGCGGTCTTTGCGACCATTGGAGCGGCACACACAACCCTTTGAACGACTACAACTCTCCCGCGACCCCGCTGAACCCGCTCGGAGCGAAGTCATGGCACTCCTCTCTCTCGCCCAAACCCTCCCGCCTGAGCTGCTCACGCAGATCTTCGGATGGCTCATCGAAGGCAGCCAAAAGCGCAACGCGATGGACCGTTCTGTGGGAGGGCTCGTCAAATTCCCCATTAGCTCCTGCTCTGACGACATCCGCACGGTCGCGCTCGTCTGCCGCAAATGGCGTTCGCCCGCACAACGCGCGCTCTTCCGCTTCATCGACTTCTCGTGCTCCGACCTGGACAAGCTCGCCGCCGTCGTGACGCAGAAGTCGAACCTCGCCGCCGAGGTCCACGCCGTCTGCGCCGGACTGGTCGGCGAGATGGGCACGGACTATTTCCCGAAATCGCGATCGCGCCAGTACAAGACTGAAGGCGAGACGGCTTGCCGGATCCTTGCGGCATGCGGCAACATCAAGCACGTCGACCTGCGCGGATTCATGCGCGAGCTCCACATGCGTTTACTCGGCATACTCGATTCCCTCGATCTCGAGTCTCTCACCTTAAGTCAGGGGTGGTGGCTTTGGAACGAGACTTGGCGAGCGCGTCTTTGGTTCCCTTCGCCGAACGACATCACGGTCCTCGCGCAGAAGCCATCCCTTCGCATTCTCGATCTGCGCTTGTGGACAGACCCTGCGAGGCACGGCACGACGCTACCGCCTCGTCCAATCAACCCGACATCCTTCGTCACAGCTCTTTCTCTCGCACTTCACGACGCGACCCTCGCCCTTCGAATGCTTCACGAAGTTGCCGACACGCTCGTCATCCTCGAAATATTCCTCATGTGCCGGTCTCAAGACGACGGCACGACGAGCGTTCTTGCCACGCTACGCAAGCTCGAGCGGCTCGTACTGAAGGGCGTTTACCTGACGTCGTACGAGTGGCTTGCGCCGGCACTCCCGCATCTTCCGGTCTTGCGCCATCTCGCCTGCGACGTGATGATGGGCGTTGTTGCGCTGCAGTCACCTCCGCCCAGCCTCACCCACCTTGCATGCATATTTCTCCCGCTCCAGCGTCCGCATGTGCCGCTTCGCGCCATGGTCCGCGCAGCGGGCATGCAGACCAGCCGCCTACAGTACAAGTCCGTTTCCATAAACATTGCTCATGAGGGATGGGACCAGGACGCGTTTGAGCTCCTGCAAGAGCTGACCAAGCTCCTCAAGATCCGCGGCGTCGAACTCGAGATTCCGTCACGCTTTGTCGAGGAGGAGCGCAATGCTCGGCGCTACTTGTGGTTCAGCTGGTGCGCTCCTCCCCTTCTCTCAGGAAGCGATTGGTACTGACGAGTGCACCCGCAGATCATGCCGATGCGACTTGCTCGTTCTGCCCGTTTTCGTCGTAGCCAACTTTCCTCGCCTCTTTTCAAGCGTGCACATTCAACCGTTTGCCAGACTTGACTACTGAGTGGACCCGAATCTTCTGGGATCCCAGAGAGTTGGTCTGCTCGGCTTCACGACGCCAGCAGCGAGCAGAGGAGCAACTACGCCAGCCTGTAAGGAGCGGGAGGTCCGGGGCACGCCGCAATGCTGAGAGTTCCTTTAGCGGTCCCGCCGCTTGGGCAAGATGTGTCGTTACTCGCGCTTCCTGCGAGACAGGCCTACGAATGAATAGCATCGCAGCACGCAAGGTTTGTCTACTGCTCAGGCGCCGTGTCGACCGTTTTAGGCCGACTGATAGGATATCGTGAGGGTAGAGACACGGTGGAACGCGAGAGGACGATAAAGCGAGTTGTGTTGGCTGCAGAGGGCTAAGCGTCAGTAGTCGCTCGAGCGAGTCAAGCGAGAGGCGAACACACCTTCTCCCGCATCCTGAATGTCGGTGTCCACCACGTCTAGGTCGTACACCTCGGCGCACTTGAGCGAACAGATCGCCAGCGCTTCTAGGTCGTCCACCGCTCGTTCCGCTGCTTGCGCCGTCGAGTTGACCGGGATGATCTCGACGTTTGGATACCGCTCGGCGAGATATCGTCGACATTGTCCGATGGCCTAGAAAGACGCGGATGCGGTAAGCTCCCAGTCGGACATGGAGCCGTCGACAGAAACGAAGACAGCACGCTCCACGAACCTGCTCATGACTGAACACCCGCTTCAGCTTGCCCTTCTCCGCCTTCCGACTCGCCATCAGCGCATGACCTATCCGCAGCGCCAGCATCCCTCGCACCGACAGCTCCGTCGTCCGCAGCTGTTCTGTCGTCTCCGCGACGGGTCCGAACGACGAGTTCTCGATGGGTACGACGCCGTAGGATGCGGAGCCGCTCGAGACGGCTGTGAAGACGTCTGCGACATCGAAAGTCAGCTGTGACATGGCCCCTGCAGAGTACGATGAGACGAACCCGCTATCCGCGCCTGAGGAGCCGACTCGCAATCTCCGAAGAACTCGCTTGTCGCCTGCAAGTCGAAGGGCGTAAGCGGGAGTAGCAGTGGATGCAATAAGCTTGAGAGACTCGCTTGATGTGTATATGTGCCGACGGGACCCAGGAAAGCGACTCGAGGAAGGGTCGGATGCATTCCGTTGACCGCGGTTGACGTTGCAGAAGTCGCCATCGTTCGGGGGGGGTGTCTGGGTGCGTTATAGAGATAGTCTGGTCGATTCGGTCTGTCTATCTGGACGTCTTGAGCCAGTGCAGGGGCTGCGGCCGTTTGAAGAGATGAACTCCGGCGTGCGGAGCGGTCGTCGCAACAAGCCGCGCCGGTGCGATTTCGAGGGTCGCGATAGGGGTTATAAGCCAGATGCGGAGCGCTCGCAGTCCAGCTTTGCCCCTCTGAGCGTGTGAGCGAGTGGTGCACGGTCGACCTTCTTCGGGTGGGGCGGTCGAGGGTTGTCCTCCTTCCACACTCTCACGCACACACTTTGACACGCCTGGCTACCTTGCCAGCACTGATATACATCCAGCACATACCCACATCCCTCCCCGCACCGCACGCACGCCTTCCGCCGTCTCCTCCTCGTCCCGCTGATCAACAATGTCTGCCACGCTTCGTCTCCCCGGCAAGGTCTGCATCATCACTGGCGCTGGCGCGTGAGTTGTGTATCTCTCGCTGTACCACTATCGACAGGCGCTGACCGGTTTGACGACCCTTTGCAGCGGTATCGGCCTTGAGACGGCCCTCGTCTTCGCGCAGGAGGGCGCTCACGTTGTTGCGGCAGACATCAACGAGCAAGCAGCTCAGCGCACCGTCGAGACGATCCAGAAGCAGGTCAATGGCGCCGCGAAGGCGATCGCGGTCAAGTGCGATGTGAGCAAGGAGGTGGAGATCAAGGCGATGGTCGCAAAGGCGGTCGAGGAGTTCGGCAAGCTCGATGTCATTTTGTGCGTCGCGTCTTCCTGCGAACTGTGATGGTGTGCTCGTGCTGACCGCAACGCTTTGTGCACTCGCGTAATCCGCCTTTCCCTCCGCTTCCTTCAGCAACAACGCCGGCATCATGCACCCTCAAGACGACAACGCTCTCAACACGGAGGAGCGTATCTGGGACCTGACGATGAACAGTGCGTGCTGGCGTCGAGCCTGTTCTCGATCTCCTGCGCTGACCTGTTCTCTGGCGCAGTGTACGCCAAACCTCCGCTCATCCCGCTTGCCTCGACTCGTCTGACTCGTCTCGTCGCTGCAGCAACTTGAAGGGCGTCTGGTGGGGCTGCAAGTACGCCATCGAGGCCATGCTCAAGAACCCCAAGGGCGGCTCGATCATCAACACTGCCAGGTGCGACGCCTCCCTTTGCGTCTTCTCTTCGCCTCCGCTGACTCTGGTCGAATCGCAGTTTCGTCGCCTTGATGGGTGCCGCAACGCCCCAACTCGCCTACACCGCCTCGAAGGGCGCCGTCCTCGCCATGACCCGCGAACTCGCCATGGTCCACGCGCGCGACGGGATCCGACTCAACTCGCTCTGCCCCGGCCCGCTCAAGACCGAGTTGCTGATGTCGTTCCTGGACACGCCGGAGAAGAAGGAGCGCAGGATGGTGCACATCCCGATGGTGCGTTCGTAGTCTGCGCTTGCTTCCCTTTCTCACGCTGATCTCGAGGTCTGCACTTGCAGGGCCGCTTTGGCGAGGCAGTCGAGCAGGCCAAGGCTGCTCTCTTCCTCGCCTCGGACGACAGCTCCTTCATCACCGGCACTGGTTCGTCCTGTTCTCTCGCTCCTCTCCTGCCCGACTCTCGCTCATCCCACGATCTACGTGCGCAGACTTCAAGGTCGACGGCGGCATCAGCGGCTGCTACGTCACGCCTCTCGGCGAGCCTCGTGTTCCCGGCCCGCAGAACCAGGCGCCCAAGGCTTGAAGCCGCTTGTCCTTTCTTGGGTCCAGGTGTCCTCTCGCAACGCAGGATCGAGTTCGAAGCATTTGCAGCGAAGAGACAGGCGAGAGAACGACTAGAACATGCGACGAGACAGATGCGAGGTGTACAACACGAGACGGAGGGAGAGTAGGGTATGCTGCGGTGCAGGGAAGGGATGCTAGAAGCGGACTCTAGGCCCACTCGACCGGCTTCTTGAGGATGTCGAGGATCTTCTTCTCGCGCGTGCCTTCGACGGTGCCTACTTCCGGCTCGTACTCCCAGCGCGAGGTGAGCGGGACTGCGAGAGCGGGAGCGTCAGTCGGAAGGAGAAGTAGCGATGGAGGGGAACGAACGCACGACTCATGAGGATGCTCTCGGTGCGCGGCTCCTTCATCGCGAGGCCAAACTTGGTCCCGCGGTCATAGACGAGGTTGAACTCGACGTAGCGCCCGCGCCTGAGCTGCTGCCAGCGCTTCTCCTCCTCGGTGAATGGTTGGTCCTTCCGTCGCTCGACGATCGGGTAGTAGGCGGGGAGGTACGAGTTTGAGCAGTCGCGGACAAACTTGAAGATAGCCTCGGGGTCGCCCTCGCTCAAATCGTCGAAGAAGATCCCGCCAATCCCGCGCGATTCCTGCCTGTGCGGGATGTAAAAGTACTCGTCGCACCACTTCTTGAAGCGGGCGTAGTAGCCCGCGTCGTGCCTGTCGCACGCCTCCTTGTACAGGCCGTGGAAGTGTCGTGCGTCGTCTTCGTACAGGTACGAAGGGGTGAGGTCCGTCCCGCCGCCGAACCACCACGCCTTGGGCTCGCCGTTCGGGTCCTTGGGATCTTGAATCTCGAAGTAGCGGTAGTTGAAGTGGATTGTCGGTGCGTGAGGGTTGCGAGGGTGGACGACGAGCGAGCAGCCGGCGACAAAATACGGAAGCTCCGAGACGCCGTCCCACCAGTCGAAGCGCTCGGCGCGCATCTGGCGGACGGCGGGCACCGAGAGCGTAGACTTGATAACCGAGATGTTGCACCCGGCCTTCTCGAACGTCTCGCCGTCCTGAAGCACGCGCGAGTCGCCAAAGCCCTTCGAGGCGTCGCGGAGGTAGTACGACGACTTGAACTTTTGCCCGGACGGCTCGAGCGATTCGAGCGCCTCGCAGATGGTCGACTGGAGAGACTTGATGTGGTGGATCATGCGCAGGCGCATCGGGATCGAGGTGTCGTCGAGGTCGACAGACGGAGTGGGCTGCGGTTGCGCGAACGAACGGAAGGTCAACTGGGTCGAAGAAGCGGGTGCGAGAGCACAACGCAACGCACGACGAAGGATGGCCGGCCGCCCTGAGCCGACATCGGTCTCTCCTCTTCGCAATCCAGCGGATCCAGGGGCTGTTGACAGAACGACGGTCAGTCCTTGGGCATCACTCGGGATGAAGGGAGGGGGAGGGCTCGCCGACTTGTAGAGGGAGAAGGCGGCTGTCGCTGCTGCGAGTCCGGCGGCGACAGAGACGGTCATGAGGATGCGAGAGCGATGCGAGTGGGCAGTGTGAGGGTTCCAGCTAATAAAGTACGAGTGTGCGCGGGATGAGCGGGGAGTTGGGCTGATCGGGAGGGAAGCGGAGGCGGAGGGGAGCGAGTGAAGTCGAGGAGCGGGTGCGCTGGAGAGCGAAGCCCACCGAAGTGCACCGTGTGCAGCGCTCGAGTTCCTCAGCATCGCAGCCAAGCGGCAACACGCAAAGTCGAGCGGGACAACGACGGCGGACGAAGGCAGCAGCAGGTCGGCGAAGGGCACCACCCACTGACCGCGTCACTCGGGCGCATCGCTGGATCGTGTGCTGCAGTGCGCCAAATCTCCACTCTCACGGCGACTGGCGAACACGACGCACCCAGCGGTCAAGGAGTCGTCTTCCTCGACCTCGACCCGGCGGAGGAGGACGGCAAGAGGGGAACGGCACTCGGGCGGGCTGCTGACGGGCTGTGAGGGTACAGGCGGAACTGTTCACTGCATTGCACGAACTACCGAACCGATCAGGCGTGGTTGCTGCCTTCATCGCGGTTCTCTGCCGCGAGGAGGAGCAGGAGAGCGTATCTGGCTCGAGAGCTGCGGGTCGCGCTTGCTATAGACTCTCGAGACTTTGTGAGCGCCTGCCACGCCGCCAGAACACGCGCAGGACGCTGTTGCCAGGTCGCCTGCCTTCCTCCTCGCCAGAGTGAAGCTCGCTCTCACTCCATCGCGACGTGCTCGCTCCTGTCGAGCCTGTCCTTGCTGTGAGCCATGCTAGCGCTCCAATCAGCAGCACGGTGCGGCTCCAGACGTTGCCGGACGTGCCCGCCGCCCGCTCTCCTCCGCCGCACCTTCGCCATCTCCCCCTCGATCCAGCTCGACTCGGCACCCGCACCACACGCCAGCCAGCCTCGAGCTGTTATCCCTGAGCTGCAGACGCCTCTACGACTCGTAACGAAGCAGAAGGGGAGGCAGGGGTGGCAGAAGGGCGTCCGCGAGTCGCACGAAAGGGGTGTCGAGTCTGCAGCACCACCGGAGGGGACGGCCCCGGCGACCGGCAAGAGTGAGGCGAGCCGCAGACGGAATCTTTCGCAGAAGCAATGGCAGGTCGCACGCCGAAGGTACATGGGCCACAGTCAGGCAACCATTCGTGCGGAGGTCCATGAAGTGATGGAGCGAGGGGAAATGGTTGGACCTGTGCGTCGATCTATCCGACGTGTTGCACGGGCTTTCGTGGAGAAGCTGATAGCGTCGTTCATCCCATGCGCAGACGCCCCACCAGCGCTTCACCTACGCCGCCCGACGATTCCTCAGCCAAACGCAGAACGAAGTCCCGACGAAGGAGCTCAAGCTCTTGCGAGGGCGGGTATCGGCTCTTCAGGCGCGGTTGCGACCTTGGGAAACAATGACGACGGGACAGAAGAACGAGGAGGTCGAGCGGTATCGCTCCGTGTTGCGGTTGAACGGGCTTTTCCACAGCGCTTCTCCACCGAAGACCGTGTGTTCGTTTCTCGCTGTGAATGAAAGCTGTGCTGATGCTTCGCATTTCGCAGGACCCTGCTTCCGAGTCGGCAGCTCTCGAGGCGGAAGCCGCACCCAGCGACATACCCATCCGCCCCCGTACCCGCAGCGACATTCCAGCACACCTCGCCGAAGGCGGGCAGCCCAGCCCGCGCTACACTCCGCCCGAACCTGTTCCCATCGACCGGACTGCGGAACGCGAGCGGCTGATGAACGAACTGGAGGCGCAGTGGCCGCGCGACATGCAGGACATGGTGCGTAAACGTCAATCTCCTCGGTTGCGGGTGCTCGATGATGCTAATGCGACCGTTCGCCACGTTCTTGCCGAGCAGGAGCAGGCTATTCGCATCTACGGCTCGCGCATCGTGGAGATCGAAGCTTCGAACGGCAGCACCTCGCGCGTTATCGACCCCAACGCTCCCAAGCCCAAAGACCGGAACGGTCCCTTCTTGCTCGACAAGATCGCCCAGACGCTCGCGGTTGGAGGGGATGCCGCGATGGCTGATGCGGTCAAGGAGGAGAAGGACTTTATGAAGGAGAAGTGGTGGAAGCCAAATCTTGCGACGACTAAGCTGGCGGGATTGTTGCCGCAGACGAGGAAGAGTGGCCGTGCGTCGCGCCGGCTCCCGTCTCGTCCGACGGCTCGTACTGACTTTCCTCCGATCCTTCACAGCTCGCAAGCGAACGCCGAAGCCTGCGTCCGAGAACAAGGCGTGGGACGGCAGCGACCCGACGCTGTACCAGTCTGAGCAGCCGCCTGTCGAACCCATCGACATCTCGACCTACAAGCACGTCCTCACGCCCGGCAACATCTCCTTCGACTCGATCCCTCCTCCCGGCGGTCCCGTCCCCATCGCTACTCTCGCCCACTCGCTCGACCGAGTCCTCTTCAACCCCGGCGTACACTTCCTCCAAGACCCTCGATCAGGCGTCTACAACTTTGCCCGCGACACGCTCGAGAACGTGCCGCCCATCGACAAGTTCGACTTCTCGAAGCTGCCGCAGTACATCACGAGTTCGAAGGATGAGGCGTTGCAGGGGCTGGCGAAGGCGGAGGATCGGAAATTTGTCGGGAGTACGAGTTCGACGACCGGCATGCTTTGCCAGGTGCGTACTCGCTACAAACGCTGGGCGCTGAGCTCAGAGCTGATGCTGCGGTCCCGCAGATCTACTTCTGGCTCAGCAAGTACAAGCCCGTCAACCTGAGCATGCTCAGTCAAGGGTTCGAGGATAGCGTGAGTCGCCCGGCGCTGTCTCTTCCAAGTTCCTATACTCACGCTCCCGCGACATACTTAGGATCGCGGCTTCAGCTTCGGCCAAAAGCTACCGGCCTCGGTCGTTCTCAACTACAGCGACGGGCGTTACGCTATCGACGCCGACAAATCTATTGACAAGACGGCCGACCTCAACGTTCTTCGCGACTACGTGAGTATCTCGCCAGCTTCCAAGCTCATCCGGATGCGCTGACGATGATGTTGTGCAGGGACACCTGATGGAGAAGCTGTTGACCACCGAGGCGAGCGAGTTCAAGCGGTTCCTTGTCGATGCCGAGGACCCCGCCCCTTCCGAGGCGAACGACCGACAAGCTTACCACTACGCCAAGGTGCGCAGATCCTGCCTTCGAAGCCGAGTCCCGCCTTTAACGCTTGCCGGTCTCGCAGACCAAGGACATGGTCCTCCGCTCTCAGCTCGACGCCTGCAACGAGTACCTCCCGAACAAGACGTTCGACTTGAAGACGCGCAGTACAGTCGCCGTCCGACAAGACCGTCTGAACTGGGAGGCCGCTGCCGGCTACACCATCGACCGGTTGCGAGGGGCGTATGAGTCGTTCGAGCGGGAGTACTACGTGCGTAGATCATCTCACGCCCTCTGCTCCGCAAGCTGACGCACTCTGCCCGGCAGGACCTGATCCGCTCGGCCTTCCTCAAGTATCAGTTCCAGGCGCGAATCGGCGGCATGGACGGCATCTTCGTCGCCTACCACTCGACCGAGCGCTTCTTCGGCTTCCAATACGTGCCGATCGCCGAGATGGACGAGGCGCTCTTCGGCTCGCATGAAGCAGGCGACCAGGTCTTCCGCCTCTCGCTCGGCGCGCTCGAGCACGTCCTCGACGAGGCGACCAAGTGCTACCCGGACGAGACGGTCAACTTGACCTTCGCCGCGCAGGAGGACACGGACGTCTTGCGGGTGTTCGTAGCGCCGCAGCGCGAGATGGCACGCCTCGAAGAAGGGGAGGCGCGGGCGGAGGAGTCGGGATTGGAGGGCGATGACAAGAAGCAGGTGTTGGCGGGGCTCGTCGAGGGAATCGACATGACCTTGCTCGAGCTCAAGGGGTCCAACTACCTCGACGGCGTCTTCCAGGAGGGTCCCGTCTCGGTCGAGCGCCGCAGCACGGGCAAGAACGTCTTTGCCGAGTTCCTCAACAGGGACGCGGAGGTCCCGACGTGGCAGGTCGGCTACAACGTCGAGTCGTCGAACACGAAGACGGGCGGCCCTACGCCCGCTGGCGCCATCGCGGCCTTCTTTGCCGACACCCGCAGCCTGCAGAGGGCCTTCTCCAGCGTCATCCTCCCTGCCGGCATCACCCCTGCCGACGTCGCTGCTGCCGCCGAGCGCGCGCGCGAGGAAGGCGTCGAGCTCGACGAGTCGGATCTCGCCGCTCGTTTCCCTCTCGGCGACGGCATCTCGTACCGCGGCCCGACCAGGTATGTCGAGAACCTGCGGAAGTTGGCGAGGGACGGCATGGAACGGAGGCAGGCTGAGGAGGAGAAGCGGCAAGCGGACCGGGGCGACGCGAGAGAGAAGATTGTCGAGGTTCAGTCAAAGATTGTCGTTCGCGAAGCATAGAGCTCGCATCTCCAGCACTCCTACTCTTAGACTCGCAGCTTATTCCGCCTCATGTCGTTCTTTTGTTGTAGCTCCAACTCCGTCGCTCCTCTCGCACGCAATCGCATCTCGCATTCCCGCTCGCATTGCAGAACCTCAGGCGAGTCCCGGCGTCTCCTTGATGCGGTACACGAGCTTCTCGCCTCGCACCTCACCCTGCTGCAACCTCCTCAGGCCCTCCTCGACGCCCTCGAGTCCACCTGGCACGACCGTCACCTTCTGTGCTCGGAACTCGCCTGCCTCGATCGCCTTTCCGACCCAGTCGAACCACTTCTCCGCAAAGTCCGAGTCTTCGCCGTATGCTGTCGCGCAGAGCGTCCGTTCGGCGTGGACGTTTGAGGGAAGCGCCTCGAGCTGCTCCTCGCTGTAAGTGAGGACGTAGGTGTAACTCGATCCCTCGACATCCTTAAGCGCCTCGGCGACGACGTCAAGCGTACCCTCCGAGACGGCGTCGTAGATGTACTTGACGCCCTTGCCGTTGAAGGACTGGCGGATCTCGGAGGCGAGAGACGAGGTCGACTTGTTTCGGTAGTCGAGGACTTCGTCGGCTCCGTAGGACTTGGGGACGTCTTGAGAAGAGCCTGCGACAGCGACGACGTGGTAGCCTGCTTTCTGCAGGGCGGGACGAACAGCAATGTCAGCTGGACGAGGAATGATTGAGTCAGGTATTAAATGTGTAGGCACCTTAGCAAGCTGGATAGCGTAAACACCGACAGTGGTCGCCCCGCCCCAGACGAGGAGTGCGCCGTCTCGCTGACCCGGCTGGTCTGGCTCGCTCAAGCCAAGACGCTTGAACAGTCCGATCGCAGCTGTGCTGTACGCGAGCGGGAGGGCGGCGGCGTCTTCGAACGACGTGTTGCGGCCAAGGTGGAAAGCGGTGTTGGAAGGCGAGACGGAGTACTCGGCGTACGCGCCGTACTTGTCGTCAGTTCGCATCTTGGTGAACGCCGCGACCTTGTCTCCGACCTTGAACTTGGTGACGCCCTCGCCGACCTTCTCGACGTACCCTGCGACGTCGTTGCCCTCGACGGCGGCGTACGGAGCCATGTAGAAGGGCTGCAGGGCGAGTGAAAGGTCAGCGAGTTTGAGGAAATGCACGTCTGGAGGAGCGGGCACGCACAATCTTCCAGTCCTTCGGGTTGCTCGAGACAGCGACATCTGCAGAGCGTTTAAAGGTGTCAATTCGGAGCAGTATAACCTTGCTGAGCGACCTAGTTGACCCCACCTCGGCCAACGTGCAAGTGGAGGAGGCGAAAGTCCGGCGGCACCGCATCCTTCCGTCCAACGACCCGCGCAGTCCCTCCAAAGCACTCTAGCCGCCGTCCTTCGAGCCCAGATGACCGCTGAACGAGGTGGAAGTGTGGAGGAGACGGCGAAACAGGACTGACTTCGGATCAAGACCTCGTTCTGGCCGGGTGAGGGGATGGGGCGATCCTGCAGCTCGCGCCCTTCCTTCGAGACATAAACAGCCTTCATTCTGTAGCAGTAAGAATGCAGATGAAGCTGTGAGAGACTGTGGTCGAGGGCTACTCCACCCGCGAGAGGGTGCGTGAGGAAGTCGTCCGTCACCGTCTCACGCCCAGCCAGCAGCGAGCCTGTGAGTGTGCCGAGCAGTCTCGCAGACAGCTAGTGACCTAGACTGATTCGCTTGCTGCCCTTCCAACGAGTCCAGCTCGTCTCGTCCTCCTCATCTCCCCGCCTCGCCAACCCGCTCCCCGTTCTCCCCCCAGCGCGCGCAGGTTGCCACGATGTCGAAGCAGTACGAGCAACTCCGGGAAACGCAGGACATCGTCCTCCCGCCCCGGTCATACCTCCCGCCGCTCGAGCCGACCCAGCTCCCCAAGGCCTACCACCCCGACTCGCCCGTCGCGCGCGCCGCAGAGGGCGCCATATTCGGCGGCGGTGTTGGACTGTTCTCTTCGTCGGTTGCGAACGCGCTGCAGACGCACAACAAGGGCGCAATGGGTGTCTTCACGCGGACTGGCTGGATGATCCCCGTCTTCGGTACGTACCGGTCCTCGACGGCCGTGCTTGCGGTGTGAGGGAAACAGAAGTATTCCTGAGCACCGTGGAGAGCTGGCCAGGCTTGGTCTGTCGCTCGCAAGTCCGCTCACTCTTCCTCGCCCACAGGCACTGTCGGCGCAACACTCGGCTTCACCAACGCAGCGGTTGCCAACGCCATCGAGTCGCACGACAATGGCGTTGCGGGCGCGGCGGGCGGCGCAGCAGCCGGCTTCTTCCTCGGCCTCTACCACCGCTCTCTCCCCGCCGCCTTCGGCCTCGCGCTCTTCACCGGCGCGATCTACGGCACGATCGACCTCGTTGGTGGTTTTGGCGCAGATGCAGGAAGGAGGGGAGCGTTGTCTCGGCCGGAGCGGGAGCAGGACCGCCTGTCCTACCTCAAGAAGCGGGACTCGATGGACGCATGAGAGGGGGCGGAAGGCTGTATGTTGGGGAGAGAAGGACTTCCTCTTTGCATTCGCGGTGCTGTGTACCTCTTTGAGCGCCGGAATGTACTAGATTCCTGCTGTTCTTGTCGGTTTGCGTGGGAGACGAGGAGGAGGGTGTCGCTCGAAGTCGCTCGCCTGGGTTGTTCGGCTGGTCCAGTCTGCTCAGCAGCTGCTGTGAGCACTTTCTACGTCGCCCAAACCGCCTCTGCGCGAGTTGCAAGCGCGCTCGACGACTCCACCTCCGCGCTTTCCTCCTCGCGCTGGTCGACCCTCTCGACGCCGCTCTCACCGCTCACGATGGCTTCGCGGCGTGCGCAAGCTCTGCTGGCATCCTCACGGGCCCAGCTCGTGCCCTCGACATCCTCCCGCGCGGCGGCCTCATCCTCCCGCGCCTTCGCGACCACCGCACCCGCAGAGAAGGCCCGCGTCTACTCGGCGCTGCACAAGGTGACGCTCGAGCGGAAACGGAGGGCAGAAATGGGACAGGGTGCGCATGCGGACCGGAGCAAGATCCGGCTGCCGCTTGACGAGGCAGCGAAGGTGTTGCAGGTCCGTCCTCATCGCTACATCTTGACAATCCAGGCTCGCACCGGCTGACCGGGTGCTTTGGGACGCTCAGGCATGGACACCACTCCAGCCGAACCTCTCCTACGACATCAATGTCCAGGTCAAGCCCACTGGCACCATCCAGCTCAACGCCATTCGAGGTCGTGCCTTCCTCCCTCACTCATGCGCCAATTCGACCAAGCACGAGGTCATCGTCGTCTTTGCATCGGGCAAGCAGGCCGAGGCGGCGCGACAGGCCGGCGCAGACATCGTCGGCGGACAAGAACTCGTCGACGATATCCTCCTCGGAAAGATCAGCCCCGACAAGCTCATCACCACCAACGAGCTCCTCCCGCTCTTCCAACGGAACCCGACTCTGGCGCGGACGCTCGGTCCGAGGGGTCTGATGCCTAGTGTCAAGCGTGGGACGGTCACGGAGGATGTCGTCCAGGCGATCCAGGAGGCGCGAGGAGGTTTGGACTGGAAGGGTGACTCGAGGGGCGTCGTGCGAGCGGGTGTGTTACCTTCAATCTCGGCACGGAGCCCTTTCATCGCTGACGAGGGACGAGTCTTGCAGTCGTTGGCCGCCTGCACTTCAACCCCGACCAACTGGCGGAGAACGTGCACACGTTGCTCGCTTCGGTCTCGGACGTGGCTATCGGCGGAACTGGGTCAAACAAGGGCGGGTCTGTGCAGCGGCAGAGGCGACGTGCGTCTCGTTCCATCACGCCTCTGAAGCGACCCGCTGACACCACTGCGCAGCCGGCATCACTCGTGTCATGCTCACCTCGACTTCAGGACCGGCCATCGAGCTCGCGGACGCATAGATACCACTCCTAACTTGCAATCGATACGCACAGCAACTCGTTCTAAAGGGGGTCCTGAGACGTCTGTTCTGTTCCGTCGCCTCGCTCAATCTTCCCTAACGTACGGCAAGAGCTTCTGGACGCCATCAGCTTGCTCGTCACCGTTGAAGAGCGACAGGAGCTCTTGCTTGCTCAAGAACTTGTGGTCTCCGAAGTCGAATCCTGCGCGCTGAGTATCAGCGCAGGCGCTCTCGAGCGCACACGTGAACGTGAGCGGCGCACCTGGCACGACCACCTCGGAGATCAAGCAGCCAGTATGCTCCTTATCCTCCTCGCCAACCTTCAGATCCTCCTCTGGGATCTCACTTGCTTTCCACCATCCACCCTCGACGAACAACTGCCGTACTTCGCCCTTGGACGCGTCGGAGCCCATCACGACGTGCTTGATCTCGGGCTCAGCGCCGGTGGGACTGTTGGGAGGAAGGGGCTTGACGAGGGTGTACAGAGCGCGACCAGCGTGAAGCGCGTGGAAGGTCTGCGCAGCGAATGCGTCAGCCTCGAAGCCGCCAGGATCAGCGGGAGGAAGTCGTCAAGACGAACCACAGACTTGTTCACTGCGAGGAGCGCATAGTTCAGTCGTGCAAGTCGCGCGAGGAAGCAAGCATTCTATTTACTGTGCATCTTGCCTTTCGGCGAGTCGGGTGTCAAAAGGTAGTAGATTTGCGTCGCGAGGTTTCGCTGCTTTCCATCTGTGTGCGAGAAACGGGGAGATCAACCTCTGCGCTGAGAAGAGAATGCAGCGGGAACGGCGTCGCAAGCTTACCCGCGAACTCAGAGGCGATCTTCTGGTCCGTTCGAACAGTTTCTGCGAAGAAGCCGCCCTCGGGATGTGCTGTGTGCGGCGAGAGAAGCGGGATAAGCTGCTGACGGGACGAAGCGAAGCGAGCTATCGCGGCGCACGCTGGAGCTTGAGCGAGGCGATTAGGCTTGCGTTGCCTTCCAGATAGGGGTAGTCTGGCATTGAGAGTCGTAGCGAGCGGGTAGCGTAGTCTAGAAGTGGTGAACGGAAGGAGGTCAAGAGGAAGTGATGAGAATGGGCAAAGTGGGCAAGCAGCTCGGGACGGGCAGAGCGTACGATCATCACTTGAAGAACAAGAAGGACGAGTCGCTGCCGCGGAGGAAGCGCAAAGGCGAAGCGAGGAGGAGGTAAAGAGCGAGAAGTGCAAACGGGCGCACGCTCACCAAAGTCACCCGCTCGAACAAGCAGCAACGCGATTGCGACCAGTCAGACTCTAGAACACCGTTCCGTCGGCCACATACTTGAACGGAGGACCGCCCGTCTCCGGCCTCAGCTTCTTCGCAATCTCGCGACCGCCCTTCCACGTGCTGGACTCGAGGACTTGCGGGAGCGAGAGGTTGACGCCGAGCTTCTTGTTGATGCCGTCGTGCAGCCGGTCAAGCATGCAGATCGTGACTGCGCGCATCTCGACCATCGCGGAGTGAGAAGGCGGGAAGGGAGGCAGGTCGAGGAGAGAGGGGTAGTCTGAGGACGATGATGGGACGGGAAGGTCGAAGGACTTGAGCATAGCGGGGATGTTCGGGCGGAGGAGGTTGAAGTCGATCAAGAGGCCGCCTGCGAATACAGCCGTGAGTTGCGAACAAGGTGCACGCGGAGTTCGATGAGAACGCACCGTTCCGGTATTCGGGGAGACCAGTCATCGCCTCCTTGCCAATGAAGGACCAGCCGAGCAACGTCTCCATGCTGCGAGCCAAAGTCAGCGGGCGAGTTTGGGAAGAGCGCAGCGAGTAAAGGTCCAGCGAGACTCACACTTCGATGAGCGAGTACGTCAGCCATTGGCTCAGCTTGTGGAAGCTGACAAGCTCGTCACCCTCCTTTCCACCGAGCTTCTTGAGACAGTCGACTGGCCAGACGTCGCCCAGACTGACGCCATCAATCTTCGTTCGCGTAGCCGGCCAGACACCGCTCAAGCCTGACACAACGACCTCCCACATAGTGTCCATCTTCACCGCAATCTTGCTGCCGAGCACAGGCGACGGAAGCATCTGAGACGACGAGTGCGAGAGGAGGTAGTCGACGAGATGACCGGGTCGGGAGACGCCGGACTGAGTAAAGTAGCTGGAGCTGGCAGAGTCGGTCAAGACGGTTCCGAGTCGGATGAGCAGCTGCGCTCGACCGTCGATGCCGGTCATAGGATTCGACTCCGAGACTTGCATGGCGGACGCAATGTCGTCGGCCTTGATCTTCGACAGGCCGACAGCTGGGCTCAACGAGGTCCTAAGGTCAGCACGCTGAACTTTGAGACATAGGAATGAGCGTGCGCACCGTCAACCTGATGCGGCTGTCCCGCCTCGCTGCTGAACATGCCCTGCTCGAACATCTCGAGACTTCCGACGGCGAGACCTTCGCTCCGAGCGATCGGTTCTCCACCATCCTTTGGCCTGTACTTCCAGTCGTTGCCCGCGCCTGCGTCCATGAGAACGCTGACGACCATGAGGTCAACGAGTCGCCGAGCCTTTTCCAGCGGCGCGACGTTCTCCTTGTCCCACGCAGCGAGAAGCGGGTCGACGCGGTTGCCGACAAAGTGACGCCATCGGCCGTGGGGAGGGATCGAGTCGTAGTTGGTGCCGAAGTCGCGCGTGATGAGGCCGCAGACGAAGTCGATAATTTCCGGTTCGCGAGAGAGGTCGAGCGACCAATAGTCAAGCTTGTCCTCCTGAGCGAGCGCGAAGACGCGCGAACAGCGTTCACGGATCGAAGGAAGAGATCGCAGGTACGAGGCGAGGTTGCCTGAAGGCGGAGTCGCGGAGGTCATGTCGAGGGGAAGGTGCGGAGTCGAGTTGAGCAGAAGGAGGATGACCTGCACGAGGCAGCTACGTGTCAGTACTACGCTTCTGTTACTCGTGCCCTACTTCGAGCCTGCAGATGAGCCGTTGTCCCGTCAGTCCATCCTCCTCATCCTCGACCGGTCTGCGCGGTCGTGCGAAACGCCGTCGCAGCGGGCCGCACCGCGAGTCCACGAGCAGCGTTCTCCCCGCCTGATAATCTGCTGCGACCCTCACAGTCGTGTCTGGGGAGGGCGCCGCGCTGGTAGATGGAGATGTGGGGCGCAGGAGGAGAGGGGAGGAGAGGAAGCGCAGAGACGCACAGGGCGGCACAGAGCTTCAAGCAGAGCAAGCGAAGCGAGAGTCACAACCAGTCCAAGCGAGATCTGAGCGAAGCGAACGACAAGAAACAGAAGAAGCGCACACGGGCGAGTTGCGCGGGTCGCCCGCTCGCTGAGTGCGCACAATGCGATACGTTCCAGGACGACAAGGCAAGTCTACGCAGTGTCGTATGGCGACGCTGTTGATCAGAAAGGGAAGGCATTATTGGTCGACTTGCGAGGAGGGGGAGGAGCGGATGGTGAAACGACGGTCTTTGGCGGAGTCGATGGTACTGCCGAGGTCGCTTGCGCAGTCGCCGTGCCGAGAAGAGTGATACTGTCCGGACGTGTTGACGATGTTTCCCACGGCGTGATTCCAGAAACCGGCAAGGAGGTCGAGGTGATCGCGTTGTTTGAGATTGCTACCGCGGCCGGCGCAAATATCGCTGGAACCGTGAGGCACGTCAGCGTACACACGCAGGAGAGGCTTGGGGGCGAAGGCGCACATTGTCGCGAGGCGAAGAGGCGCTCCCGCGATACGAGTATCTGCTTGTCGCGTTTCTCTTCGGCCAGCCGATCCGCTTCCGCCTCCCAGCGCCCGATCCCGGCAAGAAGACGCTTCGTGGCCCTGAGGATGACCGCCGCGTCATTCGGCCACGTCGGCCACTCTGGCTCCTTCTCCCCCGCTGCAAGCGCCTCCTCCTTGTCCGACCGTTCCGTCCACCGTATCCAAGCGCTACGGCGCTCGTCGTAGACGACCTCCTTCTCCTCGTGAAGGTATTGCGCCAGGTCGCGAGCGAATCCTACCGGCGTGGTCCGCGAGAGGATCCGGTCCGCCTCGCTATGGTACTCATCGCTGATGATGCGCTCGTCAGCCTTGGAGGCATCGTAGCGAGGACAGACCCGCGAGTACGGTATATCGCGAGCCTTCCACCAGATCTTCCGGACCTCTTCGCTCGTAGCGTCCCAGGTCCAGCCGACGTCTTTCCATTGTTGCCTTCGACGACGAGCTTCGCATCCTCGATCGAGCGATAGGCGAGGAGAAAGGTGGCGGTAAAGTCGCAGTATTCGCCTTCCTCGTCCTCTCAGTACTCCTCCTCAAAGTGCGCAGAGCGCATAATCGCGAGAGGCCGCCGAGCGAGACGGTGCTGGTTGCGGTAGAGGAAGCGGAGCAGGAGCTCCTTAATGACCGACGTCGAAAGGCCGTCGAACGCGACAGTGACGAACTTGTCAACGAGAGCGGTCGGGAGCGGGTCGGTGCCCTTCTCGGCGGCATTCGGAGGAAAGGGGCTAAAGACAGGGAAGGACGGCGGCGGGCGGAAAAGAAACTGGTGATCCGCCTCGTCCTTTGGGACACTCATGTTTTGCGTGAGAGCTCGCGAGAGGAGAGGGTTTGGCGCGATGACGAGTGCAGGTCGGGCCGGAACAGTCGGAGGAGGAGAGGATTGGCGGCGACTTGAGCGGTAGAGGAGGTCGACCGGGAACTCGACAACGGGCCTTGCAGCCTTAGGTTTGGGCGACGGCTCAGGCGGAGTGCCCGTCGTGCCTACGCCGGGAAGACCGAAAGGCAGCGGTTCGTGGTCGATGGCTGGGTTTGCGTCGACTGGTGCTGAGGACTTCTTCTTGCGAAACGACAGGCCGGAGAGAATGCTGGCGATTTTGGGCTGAGGGGGAGGTGGTGTAGGTGTAGGCGTCGGATTCAGAGCGACGACGGCTGCTCGAGAGCGTTTCGAAGCGCTTGAGGGAGACCCTGAAAGCGAAGCCTTCCTCTTCCTGACTTCCTTCGGCGCCTTGCCCTTCTTTGGCAGCGTGAACACCTCGACTTCTTCATCGTCGTCGTCCAGCGTGAGAACCTCGGTTGCCTCCTTCTTGACCGCACCAAGGTCCTCAACGCTCGCTCCTCCTGCAAGAGCGGTCACCCCAGCGTCGACCACCTCCTGCTTGACTGCGACGACCGGCTTCTCCTCCGCCTCAAGCTTCTGCTTCTCCCGCTCAAGCCATGCAGCCCTGCGGCGAACAAATTCGACCCTCGCACGCTCTTCAACGAGGGGAGACGCCTCAGGGTGGAACTGAACGAGGGCGAGCTGGGTCGACGAGAGGGCTGCTAGATCATCGAGAGGGAAGGCAAGACTGTGTTTGTGCAGCTCCATGCCGTCACAGGTGGTCGCGCGTCGAGAAGCGATGAGGATGGAGGGCTGTGCTGAGGAGGGGGTTGAGCGATGCTGGCGGCCGGAGCGGGGGAGGGAGGAGACATACTGAGTACCAGCGCCGCGAGCAGGTTCTTCCAAGCGGAGCGAAGCAATAGCGAGGGAGAGCGCGGCGGATGAACAAAGGCAAAGAGGAAGAAAGGCAGCGCGCGACAGGTCTGTCGCGCGATGCCAAGAGCGATGCAGACTGGCTAAGAGACGCGTTGCAAAGAGCGTGAAGGGGAGTATGACTGCGGACGATGCGAGGACAACCACAGAAACGAGAAGGACTTCAATCCGTAAGCGAGAGTGTCCGCGAGCTGACCGTAAGACGATGCGACGAAGGGTCCAAGGCAGGATGCGAGGCGGACGGCAGGAAGAGGAAGACGGTACGGCAGTGGGCGAAAGTCATAACGGGGCGAGGTGATTAAGCGAAGGAAGGTAAGTCGAGAGGCGTGTTCGAGGCTGGGCTGCGAGGTGATCCGGCGTCGCCGCGCCGCTGAACGAGTGTCCGTGTAAGAGGAGGCGATGCGAATGCGGAGGGAAGAGTGGGAAGCCGAGGGCAAGTGTCGGTACGAAGGATCGGGGGAAGGGCTTGACGCTCACGCGTATGTCGCGTACGGCTTCTGGTGGGCGAGCATACCAGCCTGACCGTTCGCCTGGGGCTGTCCAGCAGTTCCGAGCGACTGGCCGCGAGGCGGCTTCTTGAGAAGCCCGTTCGCTGCTGGCGGTGGGAGGACCGGCAGAACCTTGTCGTCCGTCGGGTAGCCGTTCGACTGGGCCTTCGAGCTCAGCGACGATGCAGGAGGAGCTGTCGGCGTCGACTTGGCCCTGCCGCGAATGCTGCCGTACGACGAGAAGAGCGAGGCGAATGCGCCTTTCTTGTGCTGAGGCGACATCTCGCCAGCGCTCGGGAAGGCGGCTTGGCCGCGAGGTGGAAGAGTCGAGGCGGACGAGCTGAGGCTGGCGAACGTGGCGGAAGAGTCGGACGAGTTGGCGCTGGGCGGGGCGGTCGCTTGTTGCGGGACCCGAGGCGAGGGGTTCACGGCGCGAATGCCCTGCTGAGCGACTTGCGGCGAGGCCGGTTGAGATGCTGAAGAGGCTTCGCGCGAGGGGTAGATCGCTTGGGAGGGGTGGAAAAAGGAGGCGTCGTCCTTCTTCGGCCTGGCAGGCGGTGCCGCGGGTGCCATCGCACCCTTCGGAGGCGGCGGCGCCATCGCAGCGCTTGGAGCCGGTGCGTTCGACAGGCGCGGCTTGCGGCCGAAGAAGCCGCTTCCTCCGCCACCTGTGCGCTCCTTGACAAGCTTGGCGTCGCTCTTCGAGCTCGTGCTGGATCCGAGCGCCGCTTTTGACCTCTGCTCCTGCTCCTGCTCCTGCTGTCGCTCGCCTATCCGCTTCAGCATACGCTCCTTCTCCCGAGCTGCCTCGCCCTCCGCGCCCTGTCGTACCGAAGTCGTGGAAGACGGGGTCGGGCTCGCTTTTCGCCCGCTCGGCGTATCCGACTGAGCGCTATTCCGCTGCGATGACGCTGAACCGCCACCGAAACCGCCAAACAGAAGCCCGAAGCCGCTCTTGCGCCGTTTGACTTGGACTGGAGGTGCGAGAGACTCGTCGGCGGCGGGTTCCGATCGTGCGGTGGCGGCGGGAGAAGCGGTGGAGGATGTGGCACGCAACGAAGAGGCGAGCGTGGCCTGCTGCGCTGAAGGCGGCTGGGGGAGGGGAACGGGAGGCGGAAGACGGCTTGGAGGACTGGTCATTGTCGGCGAGTTGTCCAGCGGGAGAGGGGCGAGAGGCGGTTCACCCTGTGCTGGGGCAGGGAAAGCGGAGCGAGTAGGCGAGACTGAAGCGGGGAGAGGGACGTTGGCGGGAAGAGCGGTGCGAGAGGCGAGACGAGGCGGAATGGTGGAAAGAGACGGCGGATGAGGCGGGTGGCCGTTCGCAGACGCGGCCGAGGCGGTAGGTGGAGGAGTGAGGGAAGGCGAAGGAATTGCGGGCGGAGGTTCGAGGGTGGCAGAGCGCGAAGGAGGCGGGCGAGCGGGACGCGACGGTGCTGCCGCCTGTTCCAGCCCTGGACTAGGCGGCCCAACAGGCGTACCGAGCGCACTCCCCGCAGGGCTCCTCTTCTCGCTGCTGTTCTGCCTCGAGCCAGACTTGGGGCGCTGCGCCGACTGCGGTGCCTGCGCGGCCGCCCTAAGCTGGTCCGTCGAAACGCCCATCGCACGCAACGTCGCTTCGCTCGGCAAGTTCGGGCTAGGCGGCATGGTCGGCGTAGGGGCGAAGCCGTTCGGCGACACGCCACGACGAGGACTGCTGCTACCGGCTCCGTACCGCCCAGCCTGCATCGAGATCTGCGACGAGCTCTTGCTCGCGGGTATCGAGCCCTCGATCTCTTCACTCGGCGACGTCGACGAGCCGAGTCCGAGCGCAGCCTCGCTGCTCGAGCGGAACCACCCAAGTCCCTTCCTGCCGCCTCTCCGCGCCGACGCCGTCCCCGACACGCCCGCCGCAGACATGATGCTGGGCGGCCTCGTGCTCTCGCCACTCCGTCTCCGCATCCCGCCGAGTCCGCCAAACCCGCCAAGCGTCGACGAGAGCGAGCTGGTCGACTTGCTCGCCGGACCGGACGAGTCGTAGCGAGAAATCTTGCCCTTCGCCGCCGCCTTTGCGCGCTCCTTCTCGAGCGCCTTCTGCGCCTTCATCGTACGCTGGTAGAGCTTCGAGTTGAGGTAGTCGGCGTCTGTGGGAACGCCGGGGATGTCGGACTGAGGCTGTCGTTTCGAGGTGGACGCGACAGACATGGCCTGTACCCGGATCCCTCATGTCAGCACAGGCTCCTCGAGAATAAGGAGCAGAGAGGAGAAAAGCACATCCGCATCGATCTCGCCCGACAACTTGCTCCGCCCGTACGCCTGCCTCGGACTCGCATATCCATTCGGCGCCGCAAGCAGCCCATTCCGCACCTGCGACCTGTTGTGCCCCATTCCCTGCTCGCCAGCACTCGAAGCGCGGGGTTTCAGCCACGGCTGAGCGCCGGGCGCGAATGAGCCTTCGGGAGCGGGCGAGAGGGAGGGAGTCGTAGGAAGGGATGAGGTGCTCGATGTTGAAGGGTAGGGAGACAGGGATGGCGTAGAAGAGACGGCTGGGGAGCCGATGTAGCTGGCGCGGACAGACGAGCGGGCGGGTGAAGTGATTCCTGCCGCGAGTCCCGCTTGTGAGGCCGAGAGCGCGAGGTCGTAGGGCGAGGCGTCGTTCGTCAGGTTGAAGCCGAACGGGTCGAGCATCGAGACGCCTGGCGGTAGTCGTGACAGGCGGCGGCTGTCGACCGAGGGCGCAGTGACGGGTGAAGCATCGAGCAGTCGCGAGTACTGCATGTATCGAGGGGAGGGGGATGTCAGCTTGCGCGACGAGGGCCGGAGGAGCGAATCGCGCCTCGGTCAGAGCTGTACGCACCCTGTTGACCGCATCCAAAGGCCTCTCCCACGCGTACGGATCCGCATAGCCCTTGGCCCGCTCGGGCTCGTCAAGGAGCTGCTCCTGCGCGGACTCGTTCAAGTCCGCCCCGCCGTACGCGCGCCTCATTCCCCCGGTCTCTGCGACTGTCGAGCGAGCACTGGCTGCTGGTCCGGCTGAACCGGAGGAGACGTGCGTCGATCGTCCTGCAAGCTCGACCCGCGCGAGTCGCGCCTGTTCGCCGAGGCTGGAGGACGAGGACGCGCGCGAGTGGGTTTGCCGAGGCGAGTGTGAACCTGAAGACGCGCTCGAGGTCGACGTGCGCCGGCTGGAGAACGGTAGCCGCGGTGCTTCGAGAGGCGAGTACTCGGCGCTGTTGTGGGCCGGTCGGACGAGAGTCGCGAGGTCGATGGGCGGCGCGAGCTCTGCCTTCCGCGCGTACTGCTGGCTGGACCTGCGTGGCGCGCTCGGCGGCGGGAGCGACGTCGTGTCGAGTGAGAGGGATCGAGCGGGTGGTGTGTGGGTCGTGGGAGGAGGCGAGGAAGAGCCGGAGTTGCCGCAGGGCGCTTCAGCGGACGCGTCTGTCGTTACCGCGCGCTCCGTCAAGCTGTCCGGTGTCCTGTGCGAGCGCGAAAGCGAGTTGAGCGAGACCAGCGGGAGGCGGTGAGCGGTGAGCGCCAGAGGTTCGACCTCGCCCTCGCTCCTGGCGGGCTGGGTGGGTTTGTAGAGAGTTATACGCACGCTGTATGTCCTTCGAGCGCGCTCTCGTCGTCGCCCGCCGTCATCGTCGCCGTCTAACAGCGGCGTCACCTGGTTCGCTCGTTGCGAACGAGGCGGGAGTGGAAGCGGGACCGTCCTCGGGACAGCAGAGCTACCTAGAACTCTGGCAGCGACACAACCAGCTTCACCAGCTCGACGAACGACGAACGGGCGAAGGCAGCGGGACGGACGACGCTTTTCTCTCGCGGAGTGCGGATTGCTCGGCTGCGATGCACAGTGCGGGGCCAGCAGCGAAAGCTCGAGATGATCGACAGCGATGTTTGCATCTCGGCAGGCGAACCGCGACAGTCGCAGCAAGGAAGAGCGCAGTACGAGGCAGGGAGCCTGCTTCGGATTAACTTGACGCGGTCGATACACTCGTCGAGGAGACCTGTTCGTCCTGGGAGACGACGACGAAGCAAATGCAGAGCCGGCCGAACAGACGAACGCGGAGCCATGCACCCTTGCGATCCACTGAGACTCGAGGGGAAGTCGAGCATCGTCGACCGAGCGGTCGAAGTGGGACCCGCTCGCCAAGAGAAAAGCGAGGAATCTCCGTTCGATGCCAGAGAACGCAGAGCGCATGCGAGACGGAGGAAGGAAGCGCTGGACTGTCCCGGCTGTAAGCAGGCCGACCTTCCCAATCGCTCATAGTTCCGTCGTGAGCTGAAGAGATGCTGTGTCGACAACACGGACTGGTTACATGGAGCCGTCCGAGACCAGCTACGGACGACGATGCGAATGCAAGCGAGAGGACGACAGGCGAGGCGGCGAATCGAGTCGAGGCGAAGGGTTCGACGCCTCATCGCTCGAGGTGGCCTGAGTGCGGATTGACGGTGCAGTCGACGTGAACAAAGGCGCGCTCAATCCCGCTGAGCTGCTCAATGGCGTACTGCGGGGATGAAGGAGCGTCAGCGACTGCGTGTAGCGAGGAGAGGGAGAGTCTCGAACGCACCTGGCACGCCTCTCCGAGGTTGTGCGACGCCGTCAAGCTCGTGCTCGCCGGCAAGACGATATCCACCTCACACACCATACCCTCGCCGGAATAGTACAAGCTAAGGTGCTGGATAGCCTCGACGAGCGGCGAGAAGCGAGTGAGGAGATAGGCGATGCGCTGGTGTTCTTGCGGAGGTGCGCGGCGACCGGTCAGCTTGCGGACGTTGTCGAGGAGCGTGCCGACCCATTCGACAATGACTGCGAAGGGCGGGTCGAGCGCGTCAGCAAAGGGGATTTCGTGAGGTATCTGAGCTACGAGGCTTCTCCTGATGGGGTGATGGGATTGCGAACGCACTGTAGAGCGAGAGGAGGGCACCTCCCATCGCGTCGAGGTAGCGGAAGCCGATGAGCTGGCCAGCAAAGGGGAAGAGAATCGAGAAGAAGTTGAACACGATCTACGCCGGCGTTGATAAGTCAGTCTGGGAGATCAGGGCCAAGAGACCAGCACTGAGGACACACGTCGTTCTCCGCATCCTGCTGCAGAGCTTCGACGGACGCGCTCTTGATAGCTCGGCAGCTGAGCCAGACTCCCGCCTTGATGACAATCGTTGACCCCATGACGAGGAGTGCAACGAGCGGCAGGCGGGTGAACTCGAGATTTTTGTCGAAGAGGCGGTTGACGGACTCGATAAAGACTTGAAGGAATGACGAAGTCATGAAGACCGAGAAGATGAGCACGCCGAGCGGTTCCATCTTGCGCTTGCCGGTAGGGTAGATGTACGACGACTTCCAGTCGCGGTGTTCAATGTAGCGACTCGTGCCGAAGATAATGACGGTCGAGAGGAGGTCCATAGCCGAGTCGACGGTCGAGGCAATGAGAGACATCGAGTGCGAAAGGAAGACGACGGCGATCTTCGCGATGATGAGGAGGATGTTGATGGCGAGGTTGAAGTCGATGGCCCACTTGACGGCCGCGCGATGGTCGTCTTGCTTCTCCGAGCTGTGCTGGCCGATCGGCAGAAGCTCGCCCGTGGCAGCCTTGGCTCGCGCGTTGTCGAGGATCTCGTCAACCTCGATGAAGGCGTCCTGCGTGCAAAAACTTGTTAGCAAACCGTCAGAACGACGGAACGGGAAGAAGGAGAGGAAGACGCCGACGCACGAGTTGCTCATTCTGCCGCTCGTAGAACTTCCGCACCTTCTTCGGCATCTTCTTCAGCTCCTCATCCGTCTTGCGGAACTTCTCGTACTCGCCAGCGCGGTCGTCGATCAAGCCCGTGAGGCGGAGGATCGACTCGGTCCGCTTGAACGGCGCCCCCTCGTTCAACGTCAAGTAGTTCCCGTGCGGACTTCCCAGCGTTCCGTATCCGTTCTGCGGCAGCGTCCGTCTCCGCTTTGGCGTCCCCCTCGCGCTTCTTCCGTTCGCGAGCAGAGCGTCATTCTCGCTCTCGCCGCCGGTCGACTCGAGCGCCGACTCCTCGTCGAGGTCGCACAGGTGGTGCGAGGGCGGCGTGCGGGTGCCTTCGTCGTGCGAGTAGCGGCGGTAGGAGAGGTGCGTCGTCAGGGGAGGAGGATGGTGGGGAGAAGCAGGGACTGCGCGTTCCCTCGAGGTCGAACAGGACGCTGGGGACGACTCTGCCTCTTCGTGAAGAACGAATGTCGGTTTCTGAGCCTTCATCGAGCCAGCACGAACCCGGAGAAGCGGTTGAGGTGGGTGGTCGAGGACGAGGGATCGGCTGTTCACTGATGAGGCGGTCTCCATCTCGCTCGCTCTCGCCAGACGGGTCGTTAGTGCTGCTTCAGAGCTATTCTTCCGCTGATCGACGAGACACGACCATCTCACAGCGTTTCAAGCGGCGCCTATCGCAGTGTCGACTGTTTTCCTCCCTCGCCTCGTCATCGCCCTCCCTCCCTCCCTTGCGGCAGGCGACATCGCTTCGACGCGCTGAGCGGCACGTACGATCTTCCAGACGACTGTCGTGCACAAGCCGCTGCAGCGCCCGCCTCTTCACGCTCGCTTCCAATCTCGTCCTCGTCTCCCCCATCCTCATGGCAAACGCTCCTCCTCACAAGCGAGGGCGCACTTCGTCATCTCCTCCTCTCCCTACCTCCCGCCTTCAAGGCTCGACAGTCGACACCCAGTTCTACTCTCTCGACTCGTCGGAAGACATCTCGCCCAAAGGCCTTCAGTATCTTGTCGAAAACCACCGGCACAATGGCAACCCAAGGACCGCGTATCAGACCTCGCTATACATGGACTACTGGGGGAAACCGAACGGAGCTGTGACGAACGGCGTCCTGCATTTGGCATACTCGCCCGACATCGAAAACGACGATGCAGCGGATCCTGTACGTCCGGATATACTGCGAGCGGAGTACGAGCGGATCAGCGCCGTCGTCGATTGGACTGTCGAACAGCGCGGACGATCAGGAGCAGCGCTGGTAATCTATGGGCAACCTGGATCCGGTGAGTCGCAGCTCTCGTTCTCAATCGCACCGCCGAAGTCCTCCGGCACGCAGTCGTGCTTACACGCTCACTTGCGTGCAACAGGAAAGTCGCGAGGTTTGAGGGTTGAGCGCGGGCGCCTGTGGGAGGCGCGTCGCCCATGCATCGTTACCGAGACGAAGCGGACGACCTTCGACTACTACTGCGATGCCGGACCCTTTTTCGACATCCCGCTCGAGCTGCTTCCTCACCTTCGCTTCCTGCGTCCAACGGTTGCGCTGGTGGACGCGAGTCTCAACGGCACGGTGGACTTGCAGGACGAGTTCGCCGACCGCCTGATCCCCAAGCTCGTCCTCCTCTTCTCCACGTCGCCGAGGCTTCCCCGTTGGCTCAAGCTGGCGACCCGCGTTCATCCGACTTTGCATTGGACGATACAAGGCTGGCCAGACGAAGAAATCGAAGCCCTCGAGTGCGTCGTGGCTCTTCGCCCTTTCTTCTCGCCTTGACTGAACGTGTCCTCCTCCGCCTGGCGCAGGAAGCTGCTCGATAGCACGTCGTCGTCACCGTTGTCCTGGCAGGACTCTCCCAAGGCGTATCTGCAGCGCACAAGCACTCAGGAAACGCACCTTCCTCCCCTGGAGGAGGTCATTCCCCCTCCTGCATCCGACGCTCTCGCCGCCCAGCTGCAGAAGAGGCTACCGATTAAGCCTGTCACCGACAAGGACGAACCTAAACCTCCGCCTTCGGCGTTCCTTCCAGGCGAGCCTACCTATTACCAACTACCTCCCGGTCTCCCAACTACCGGCCCCGCCTACACCTTCCGCGAGGCGGTCTACCTCCTTGGACGCTCAGTCCGCGTGCCGGTGGAAAAGGTGCAGCAGCTGAGGAGCGAGAAGTCTAGTCCGCCCGAGTGCCGACTCGAAGACCTCCACGACGGCCTTCCCCACTTCCAAGGGATCTTCAGCAGCCTCATCAACATCGACACGAGAACGGGCAGGGACGACGACCCTGTGCGGCCTGCCCCGGCCGACGATATCTCTTATCTGGAGATGCGCGCGAAGGAGCTCAAGATCGGCGACGAGTATCAGAAGAAGGGCTTTCACACGATTTTCACCGAGTTCCCGACTCCCGACGTTCCTCGACCCTCGCTCCAGTTTCCGAACTCGATCGTCAAGCCCGCCTCGGCACCATTGGAGCTCTTCGTGCGAAGGAAGCTCGAGGAGTTTGCGATCGTCGAACTCGCACGACACGCTCGGTCTTTCGTCCACCACCCGATCGTGCACGGGATCACTCACGAGGTGTACTCGGCTCGTATCATGGAGCTCTGCGGCGCTCTCGCCGTTCTCGCCGACGGATCAGCCTTCTCGGTTCCTCGGTTGTCGCGCGTCCCCCTCGTTCTCCCGCTCGTCAAGGTAACCGCCAACATCGAAGAAAACGAAGGGGACGTTGCGGAGGCTGTCGCCAAGTTCGACTACGCAGGCATCTCTCAGCAAAAACCGGCGTTTCCCCTCGACGAATCCTTCGCCTCAACTGATTCGGCTCTCCCGCGCCTCGCCTCGGGCCTCTACATCCCCCGGCCCGGGTTCCCGGCCCTTGATGGTGTCGCCGTGTACTACGAGGACGACGGGCACCTCGTCGTACTCGCTCTCCAGATGACCGTCAGCAGCCGCCACACCGTCAAGCTCAGCGGGATTTTGTCCCTCTACACTGCTCTCGGTCCGTACGCCGAACTTGCCGACTTTCGCTTCGCATTCGTCGTTCCCGACATCGACAAGGGCCTCACGCTCATCAAGCCCCATCGTGCGGCACTCCCGCCGTCCACAGTCATCGAGCGCTCGAGGCGCAGCAGCCGCAAGGATGCCTCGAGTCCATTCACATGGTCTCGCGCATACATCGTCATCGACCCGAACCATCCCCCGGACGAAGGCCAGCCAGCGGCACAGTAAACTTCCGACTCGTCTCTCGCCACAGCCGCGCTTTCCCTCCCTTCTCTCACGGTCTCTCTCCTTCTACATCTTCGATTCTTTTCTGTATTTTTCGCGTTCCTGCGAACGTTGCAGCGCATGCAATCGGAACTGGCCGAGCGCCTGGCAACCTTCCGTCGTCTCTGGTCCCGACGTCTCTCCCTCTTCTTCGCCAGCTTGTTTCGGCCTAGTGAGCCCTGCTAGACAATGCTATGAGTGCGGACAACTACACCATCGAGTCCCGCGTGCAGCTGAACGACGGCGAGACGTACCCCCGCTTTGGACTCGGCAAGTCTCCTGGTCGCAAGCTCCCGTGGGGCGCGCGAAGCTTACCAAAGCGTCTCTTGACAGGCGTTTACGTCACTGAGCCGGGCGCAGAGACCTACAATGCGGTGACTTGGGCTCTCGAGGTACGTTCGCTCGCATCATCTCCTCGAAGCGATGAAG